>NC_142383.1:830000-1020000 GCF_059441005.1 Hippichthys cyanospilos
GTTACAATTCCTGTCCGTTCCTTTTTTTTCAATAGGGTTGGCCTTAGTTACAGAAGCTGAGTTTCAAGAAAGAGTGGACATGGAGAATACTTAAATAACCTTTATTCTCTATATAATGTAAAATCGTTCATGACACAGGTTTTTGTAAAGGTCTGCCTTCTTATCTGCATACTACTGATGCGCAAAAAGTTTTTTGAACACTTGAAAACACCCTCATCCATAGGATTCATATTCAAACAATGAACGAATAGTTGATGCTTATGCTTCAGTCACTAGGCTCCTTTTGTCAGCAGACTGACACGTGACATCACACAGTCTGTAATGTCTTCTAAAAGTGCTAAAGTGAGCGAAGAGAAAACAGCAGACACGCTCTCATGCAACACTTTCGCAGACATTGAGGCCTACTTTCAAGACTTGCAGGCCCACCTTCAAAACATTTTGGCCCAATTCAAGACTCGTAGGCTACCCTCTTTTGTACACGCAAACCTAACACTGAAGCAGACCTACGCATTAGCAAAGACACATTGGTACACACATTGGCACCAATGCTCAAATCCACATACAGTAAAACCTCCGCTGACGAACGCTTAAGCTCACGAACCTTTCGCCTCAAGAACATTAAATTCGCGAGCATATAGTTTCTGCTGACGAACTAGTTTTCGGCGAACTAACCAAACCACGCGGTCGAACAGCGCCACGGTGGCGGCCATGAGAAGCTGACGCACACTCACGGAACAGAAATTTCAGCTCTCTAATGTGTTTTTTTTTCAAGGCTTTATCTTCAATGAAACTCAAAACAAGTTGCGAAGTCCAAAAAATGTTAACAAAAAAAATACAAGGGTTAAATAAATGTTGTTAATCATAACAGTCAGATCTCATGATTACATTGTTTCCTTGGCCATAGCTTGATTGGCTTCCATCCATCCGTCCATCCCTTCCACCCGTCCATCTGTCCATCCATCTCAAAGCCCATTATTTGAAAAATCCTCATAATATGACGAGAGGAACATTGTTTGCGAACCCTTTCATTTGGCTTTGAAATGAGAATGGGTTAATAATAAATTAAACAAATTGATATATAGTTTTATATATAGAAAGTGTGGCTAGGCTAGGCATGCAAAGTGTAATTTCAGAAGCTGTCTCGGATATTGCTAGGGACAAAAAAAATGCATTCACGCTTGTGTTGTAACTAAAAAAAATTGAATTGATGTTGTATGATCTCATCCGCTTTGCATAACCGCCAAGATTAAAGTACTGTGTCTCAGGCTATGATGCAAATCTTTTTGACAGAAATGTTGAAAGCACGCATGACTGTCAAACAAAATGTTGTCAGATGCATATTTACATTGGAAATGTTTTTTTTTTTAATGGGTACATTATTTATTAACTATTTATTTAACTTTTTTTTCAATTATATTGGCAACAAGTGTGCAATATCAAAAAATAGTCACAGTTGTCTACATTTCAGTTACCACATCTTTTTTTCTCTTTTTATCTCAGAGCCCGGTATAAACCGAAACCTGCAGTTTCTCCAGCGTCCTTTGAGAGTAACTGCTCTGCTGGGAACTGATGCTGTGTTGGAATGTTGTGCTTCTGGATACCCTACTCCGAGCATTCAGTGGCGAAAAGGTGAAGAAGTGATCCAGACCTGGTATGTCTGTATTCTAATTTCATATTCAATTTTAACACTACAGATATGTACCGTAGGTGTTTTTAGTTGTTTTTGTTTAAATAGGCGCTCTGGAAAAAGTGTTTTCATGTTCGCAGACATAGTTTTGCGTAAATGATAAATAGACTCATCTCTCTGGTGGGGAAGGAGCCTGAGCTGGTTGGTAAGGTCGAGAAGTTCCAACTAGATATTTTCTGACTCGCCTCCACACACAGCTTGGGCTCTGGTACCAGTCCTCTCGAGAGATGTTGGACTTTCTTCCACTCTGGAGTTGTCCACGGTGAGAGGTGCAGAGCAGATGTGGGTATACTAAAAAACTATGGGTTTCGACAGTAATGCATGGAGTCCCAAAAATTATGCAATAAAAAGACAAAATTAGGAGGGGGAATCTTTGTCTCACAATTTGATTTTGATCTTAGGGTCAACTTTCGATTCAAATGATTCAGTTCATGCAAAAAAGATTTCTGCTTCAACTCTTAGGACGTGCAAAAGATCATCACACAACTTCAGTCTGCTTTGCAAGACAGAATAAAAAAGGGAAAGTGTCACACCTTTTTCCCCAAAAATAACTTGTGAACAACCACTACTCTTTCAAGTTAGCTATACATTTTATTACCTTTACATTATAAAGTAAGAAACAAAAATTTCAAGTGAGCTTCTAAATTGTATGTGCAAACCATTCAACACATGCTAAATTTTTCATCTCTGAGCATGTAGGGAGAATTATCAGTCACAATTGTAACAATATTTTTTTTTAATGTTTGTGAGTAGGCATGGGATGATATCAGAATCTGACATTATGATAACCTCGAACAAAAATATCACGGAATGGAAATGACGGCTCTAAAATGTATAAACTAAAAATCTTTTGGTAAATAGCAATTTTAGTAGATTATATAAACAGTTTTGTTATTATTGCACAAAATAGTATAAATGCACAAAAATATTTTTGATTTGAAATTAACTGCCATCAGTACAGTGATCCCTCCTACTTCACGGTCTCAGATATCGCGGTCTCAGTACTTCTCGGGTTTTTCCACGAAAAATTAAAAATATTTCAAAATAAAAAATATTCAAAAAAATGCGCAAACATGGAAAAAAATGAAAAAAGCAAAAAAGTACATTATACAGTACTGTATTCATCAAATAACTAAGTAAGATTAGTTAATAACTATATTAAAAATTCTTCAAGCGTTAGTGTTCGTGACTTTTTTATCTTATCTTGAAACGCATGCTTTTAATTTGTCGGGTCTCGTTGCATTTCCATTTCCTGTTTTACGTTCTCTGTGCGTCATTCGGCTCATTACGGTGACGTAGTGAATGACAACGTAAGCTCATATTTATAGTTTATGGTCATTTATGTTGATAACGCACGATACTGCCTATGTTTGGTAAGCGATGAGTGTTTATTCTGTTTATGTGTTCGTTTGTGTAGAGGTTGCACTTTATAGTTAGTAGTTGTTAGTTGTTGCTAACCCACTAATGTTGGCTAAAAATACAGTAAATTCATAGATTAAAGTTCGGCAAGTGTTTATATGTTAGTTTACTGACTTTAACATTGTTGCTGATTTATAATTCAACAGATGATACATGATATACCATACATGAGCCAAAATTAATGTGAAGTTCAACGTGATGACTTGCGTACTCTTTCACCGGAGTCTTGGTGCAGATAACCAGTCCTGAGAACAAATTCTCAACAAACTAAGTAATATTAGTTATTTAATGAATACACAATAATGTTAATAAGGATAATGTTGTTACGTTGTGACACAAAGAACTCGACAGTGGACCTCAACAGACCAGACACAAACGAGTGCAAACTCAATATAAGGGTTTTATTAAACAAAGGTAGCACGCAACGCGTGAAAAGGGAATATCTGCATGGTTGAATATCAATTTAATGATAGCGCCACCTAGTCACAGACAAAAGTGTCAATTTTTAAACTTTCATGTGTTGTGCTAAGCCTGTAAAAGTAAATGAACTGAAATTTTGCCTGAAGCATCAAGACTTAAGAGATGCGGGTTTCCAAATTTTACGACTTTATGATAAAAGGGGTGGTCTCTATACTACCTCAAAGTCAGAGTTTGCCCAAATCAGCAAAACTTGCTGTAATTTAGCCCAGATAATACTTCAAGCGGCAGCCCATTCTGACCCGTTTGACCTAGAGGTACGAAATTTTTTCTGCATATGTAGGACCTCAAAACCTACAAAAACATTATAGAGCGCCATATGTTAGGATATACAGAACCAGAGTTATCAATTATTGAATGTAGCATTTGGCCCGATTTTCTACATTTTTCGGTACTGAGACCCTTGACCCGATCAAATTCAGATTTGGCGTGCCCCATTTTCTGACATAGGGGAACTTTTAGGCAAAATTTCGTGAAGATCGGCCAACATATATGATGGGGGTGGGGCTTCAAAATACGTGTTTCAAACTCAAATTTCGTTACTCAGGAGCAACAAAAACCCTAATAACTCCAATTTGCAAGCTTGAAAAAATCTGAAATCTGAAAGGAATTTTACTCATCAAAGTTTTAAAATATCTGCATGGTTGAATATCAACTTAATGATAGCGCCACCTAGTGACAGACAGAAATGTCAATTTTTAAACTTTCATGTGTTGTGCTAAGCCTGTAAAAGTAAATGAACTGAAATTTTGCCCGAATAGCATCAAGACTTAAGAGATACAAGTTTCCAAATTTTACGACTTTGTGATAAAGGGGGTGGTCTCTTCACCACCTCAAAGTCAGAGTTTTTCCAAATCAGCAAAACTTGCTGTAATTGAACCCAGATGATCCTTCAAATGGCAGCCCCTTCCGACCCGTTTGACCTAGAGCTACGAAATTTTTTATGCATATGTAGGACCTCAAGACCTACAAAAACATGATAGAGCGCCATGTGTTAGAATGTACAGAAGCAGCGTTATCAATTGTTGAATGTAGCATTTGGACAGATTTTCTACATTTTTCGGTACCGAAACCCTTGACCCGATCAACTTTACATTTGACGTGCCCTATTATCTAACATAGGGGAACACTTGGGAAAATTTTCGTGAAGATCGGCCAACATATATGATGGGGGTGGGGCTTCAAAATACACATTTTAAACTCAAATTTCGTTAGCCTTGAGCAACAAAAACCCTAATAAATCCAATGTGCAAGCTTTAAAAAATCTGAAACTTTACAGATAATTTACTCATCATAGCTTTAAAATACCTGCATGGTTGATTATCAACTTAATGATAGTGCCACCTAGTCACAGAAGAAAATGTCAATTTTTAAACTTTAATGTGTTGTGCTAAGCTTGTCAGAGTAAATGCACTGAAGATTTGTCCGAATAGCATCCAGACTTAGAGATTAAAGGTATCCAAATTTTATGACTTTGTGATAAAGTGGGTGGTCTGTATGCAACCCCAAATTCGGAGTTTGCTCAAGTCATCTAAACTTACTGTAATTGAGCCCAGGTGATCATGAAATGAGAGTCAGTTCTGACCCGTTTGACCTAGAGCTACAAAATTTTATATGTATATGTAAGACCTCAAGACCTACAAAAACATCATAGAGCGCCATATGTTAGGATGTACAGAACCAGAGTTATGAATTGTTGAATGTAGCATTTGGCCCGATTTTGTACATTTTTCGGTATCAAGATCAGCTAACCTATATGATGGGGGTGGGGCTTCAAAATACTTGAATCATATTTCCTATGCCACCAGTGTTATAAACCTTGATATTTCAGTTTTTGCACTGTGCTAATCCTGTTTGAGCAATTTAATGCTACCAATAGCGACACCTGGTGCCAGACAAAAGAGATAGTTTTTACACTTTCATGTTCTCTGCTTTGCTGCTTTCAGCAAATTCACAGAAAATTAGTCAGGAGAATATTGAGACAAAGCGAACATTATGAATCTCAAGTTTCATGACTTCAAATTTGGGCCTGGCCTTTACACCACCTCAAAGTTCGATGTCTAGCCAGACCGGTAAAACTTAATGTTATTGGGTTAGGGTTAGGGTTAAGGTTAGATGACCAAGATGATCTTCTCTAAATTTCATTTTGGGAGTACAATGCCAAACACACTTTTTTTGCTCGTAGTGTGGACGCCACCTGGTGGCAGCAAAAAATTACATTTTCATTTATAGGTACCTTGTTGAGCCTGTCAAAGTAATATCACTGAAGTTTTTTCAGACAGGCCTTCAGAAACGCTTAATTTCTTCCATCAAATATTACGATGTTTTGATCATGGCCGTGGCCTATTCAGCAGTGCTCATCCATTTATCGTAACAGTAAATGCTGATGTAGTTTGTCCCAGATGATCTCATCTTCACGACCTCACACGTTGATTGAAAGTCAATTCCTTCAGACATCAACAAACATATATTCCATCGTAGTGCTAGAATCACCTCGTGGCAGAAAATATATAACCAAGTTTGCGATTCCAATTACTTAGTTGAGTCCGTTGGACGAATGCGAATATAAATGTTACCTTTTCTAGAACATTGACCTCTAAAGTTCGCCTGCATATGCACGAATAAATTCATACCCAAATTTGTCCATAACTCGGAACTGTTCATCCTTCAACGTGCCCATGTCTGCGAGGGCCCGTTATAGCTGCTTGCAGCTCTAGTTAGGGCCCGAGCAGCTACCGCTGCGAGAGCCCTCTTGTTTTTCTCCGGATTATTATTATTATTAGGGCCCGAGCAGCTACCGCTGCGAGAGCCCTCTTGTTTTTCTCCGGATTAATATTATTAGAGCCCGAGCAGCTACCGCTGCGAGAGCCCTCTTGTTTTTCTCCGGATTATTATTATTATTATTATTATTAGGGCCCGAGCAGCTACCGCTGCGAGAGCCCTCTTGTTTTTCTCCGGATTATTATTATTATTATTATTATTATTATTATTATTATTATTTTTATTATTATTATTATTAGGGCCCGAGCAGCTACCGCTGCGAGAGCCCTCTTGTTTTTCTCTGGATTATTATTAGGGCCCGAGCAGCTACCGCTGCGAGAGCCCTCTTGTTTTTCTCCGGATTATTATTATTATTATTATTAGGGCTCGAGCAGGATTATTATTATTAGGGCCCGAGCAGCTACCGCTGCGAGAGCCCTATTGTTTTTCTCCGGATTATTAGGGCCCGAGCAGCTACCGCTGCGAGAGCCCTCTTGTTTTTCTCCGGATTATTATTATTATTATTATTATTATTATTAGGGCCCGAGCAGCTACCGCTGCGAGAGCCCTCTTGTATTTCTCCGGATTATTATTATTATTATTATTATTATTTACTGTGCAGCGCTTTTCCATTTTTGAGGGCCTAAACATGCACGAAAAATCACCGAAATTTGCACATTTGTCGGGCCCGGTGAAAAATTGGATATTTTTGTGTTTCCCAAAAAGTCACCGAAATTTGCACATTTGTCGGGCCCGGTAAAAAATTGGATATTTTTGTGTTTCCCAAAACAATGCAAAAAAAATGGCTCTGCAGCGCCACTTTGATGTACTAGCTTAAAAAATCTAAAACTTCATAGACACATGGAAACTTATGTCCTTTACACCTTTGAAAAAAGTTTTTTTAAATACTTACTAGCGCCGCCTAGTGGTTGATTAAAATGTCATTTTTTACACTTTCATGTATTGTGCTCAGTCTGTTTGAGTAAAACAAATGAAAATTGGTCAGAATATCAATAAGACATGGAATATTAAGGTTTCAAAATTTTACGACTTTTCGATAATGGGCGTAGTCTGCACGCCACCTCAAAGTCAGATGACTTGCCAAAACGAAAAAAGTGGCTGTAATTGGCCCCAAAATGGTCTTATGAGTAGAAAATAGCCTCTCACTCCCGGCCCGTTTGACCTAGAGCTACAAAAATTTGTAGCCGTATGTAGGACCTCAAGCCCTACAAAAAAGTCAGCGCGAGTCATATCCTCAGATGTACAGAAAGAGAGTTATGAATTTTTGAATGTGCACTTTTGGCCCGTTTTTGCTCATTTGCAGGTCCCGAACTGCTCCTTTTTTCTCCCAAACGCTCAACCCGAACGACTTCAAATTTGCTGTGGTGTTTAATCTGACTGAGAGGCACAAGTGTTCAAATTTTTTTGAAGATCTGCCAACAAATATGTTGGGGGCGGGGCTTCATATTATGCCTTTGATGTTTACTTTGCCACATGTGAAACAAACCTTTATAACTCAGCTTCACAAGCTTGGAAAAATCTGAAACTTCACAGACACATGAAGACTTAAGCCCTTAACACATGTGTTTAAAAAGATCTTCAATTGCTTATAAGGCCACCTGGTGGCAAACAAAAATGTCAGTCTGATGTCTCGCCAAAACGAACAAAGTTGCTGTATTTGGACCCAGATGGTCTTTTCTTTTCTAAACTTCATATATTTGATGGGTTTCCAATGCGGAATACACCTATCAATGTAATTTTTGTCATAGTACGAGCGCCACCTAGTGGCAGCCACAAATATAGCATTTTTGAAACATTTTTATGTGTTTAGCTGAGCCCTTTGAAGTAATATCGCTGAAATTAGGTGTGACAAGCCTCTAGACACCCCTGCTGACCTCCACCAATTTTTACGAAATTTCGATAATGGGCGTGGCCTCTACGACCATTTTCATTCCGAAGCTTTATCTGTCCAGTAAAAGGTGCTGTAATTTAACCCAGATGATCTGATCTTCTCACAATGTCACACATTGGATGAAAATATTCTCCTGAACATATCGACAAAAATATATTCCAGTTTAAAGCTAGCGCCACCTAGTGGCTGCTAAAAATGTCATTAGTTGAAAGATTACAGTCAATCCTGTTTGGTTTGACCTACAGCTATGAAACTTTGTAGGCAAATGAAGGATTGTAAGACCTACAAAAAAGTCAATAGAAGTGATGTGCTAGGATGTACAGAAAAATTGTTATAAATTTTTTTAATGTGCAGTTTTGTCCCATTCTTAGACATTAGCTGGTCTCAAACTAGTTTCTTTTTCTCTTAAATTTTTCACCCCATTACCTTCAACTTTGGCATGAATCATTATCCAACGGAGGGGCACACATAGGCCAAATATCGTGAAGATCTCTTGGCATAAAAGATGGGGGCGGAGCTTCAAATTATGTTTAATACTTCCTTTGCCAAGAGTGACAAAAATCTTAATAACTCAGCTATGACAGCTTCAAACCATCTGAAACTTTCCTGGGACTTTAAACGTCATGCAATAATACAGCTATGTGATAAACTTTCAAATCATATACAGCGCCACCCAGTGGCGGACAAAAATCTCATTTTTTTATACTTTTATGTACTGTGAAATGCCTGTTTGACTAAATGAACTCAAAAATGGTCAGAAAAGCTATGACACATTGGAACATTAAGGTTCTCAACTTTTATGACTTTTCATTAAAGGGCGTGGCCTCTATGCCAACTCAAAATCCGATGTCTCGCGAAAACGGTAAAAGTTGCTGTAATTGGACCTAGACGATCTTATATTTTTAAAACTTCATATATGGGATGGGAGTCCAATGTGAAACACACCTACAAGCCTATTTTTTAATCATAGTACGAGCGCCACCTAGTGGCAGCAAAAAATATAGCAAATCCTTAATGTTTTTATGTACTCTGCTGAGCCCCTTGAAGTGACATCCCTTAAATGTTTTTTGAAAAGCCAGTGGCCCTGCCTTATGCCCTCCACAAATCAGTACGATGTTTCGACAGTGAATGTGGCCTATATCGCATTGAAAGTCACAAAATTGGAACAATAAAAGCTGCAGTAACTCCACCCACATTGTCCCACCTTGTCTAAATTTTACATATTTTGTAAGAATCCTGCACTGAAGTCATCTACAACTACTTTTTCATCCTTCATAGTCCTTGTTCATACCCCGACCTGTTCATACCCCAACGTGCACAGGTCTGCGAGGGCCCTTTATAGCTGCTTGCAGCTCTAGTTATTATTATTATTATTTACTGTGCAGCGCTTTTCCATTTTTGAGGGCCTAAATATGCACGAAAAGTCACCAAAATTTGCACATTTGTCGGGCCCGGTGAAAAATTGGATATTTTTGTGTTTCCCAAAACAATGCAAAAAAAATGGCTCTGCAGCGCCACCTAAGGTCGAAAAAGAGCACCTGGTCCCGGCCCGTTTGACCTACAGCTACGAAAATTTTTAGGCATATGTAGGACCTAGAGACCTACAAAAAAGTCAGCGCGAGCCATGTGCTCAGATGTACAGAAAAAGAGTTATGAATTTTTGAATGTGCATTTTTGGCCCATTTTTGCACGTATGCAGGTCCCAAACTGCTCCTTGTTTCTCCTAAACGCTTTACTCAATCGCCTTCAAATTTGCTGTGGTCCATATTCACACATAGGGGCACAAGTGGGCAAATTTTGGTGCAGATCCGCTGACATATATGATAGGGGCGTGGCTTCAAATTATGTGTTCAGTTTTTCCTTCGCCAAGAGGGACAAAAACCTTAATAACTTTGATGTACTAGTGTAAAAAAAATCTAAAACTTCATAGACACATGAAAACCTATGTCTTTAACACCTATGAAAAAAGTTTTTTTAAATACCTACTAGCGCCGACTAGTGGTTGATTAAAATGTCATTTTTTACACTTTCATGTATTGTGCTCAGTCTGTTTGAGGAAAACAAGTGAAAATTGGTCAGAGTATCATTAAGACATGGAATATTAAGGTTTTAAAATTTTACGACTTTTCGATAATGGGCGTAGTCTGCACGCCACCTCAAAGTCAGATGACTCGCCAAAACGAAAAAAGTGGCTGTAATTGGCCCCAAAATGGCCTTATGAGTGGAAAATAGCCTCTCACTCCCAGCCCGTTTGACCTAAAGCTCCAAAAATTTGTAGCCTTATGTAGGACCTCGAGCCCTACAAAAAAATCAGCGCGAGCCTTATGCTCAGATGTACAGAAAGAGAGTTATGAAATTTTGAATGTGCACTTTTGGCCCGTTTTTGCTCATTTGCAGGTCCCGAACTGCTCCTTTTTTCTCCCAAACGCTTGACCCGATTGACTTCAAATTTGCTGTGATGTTTTATCTGACTGTGAGGCACAATTGTTCAAATATTTGTGACGATCCGCCATCAAATATGTTGGGGGCGGGGCTTTATAGTATGCCTTTGAGAATTACTTTGCCACATGTGAAACAAACCTTTATAACTCAGCTTTACAAGCTTGGAAAAATCTGAAACTTCACAGACACATGGAGACTCAAGCCCTTGACACAAGTATTTAATAAAATATTCAATTGTTGATAAAGCCATCTAGTAGCAAACAAAAATGTCAGTCTGATGTCTCGCCAAAACGAACAAAGTTGCTGTGTTTGGTGCCAGATGGTCTTATCTTTTCTAAACTTCATATATTTGATGGGTTTCCAATGCGGAATACACCTATCAACGTATTTTTTGTTATAGTTCGAGCGCCACCTAGTGGCAGCCAAAAATATAGCATTTTTTAAATGTTTTTATGTGTTTAGCTGAGCCATTTGAAGTAATATCGCTGAAATTAAGTCTGAAAAGCCTCTAGAGAGCCCTGCTGACCTCCACTAAATTTTACAAAGTTTCGATAATGGGCGTGGCCTCTACGACCATTTTCATTCCGAAGCTTTATCTGTCCAGTAAAAGTTGCTGTAATTTGACCCAGATAATCTGATCTTCTCACAATTTCACACATTGGATGAAAATATTCTCCTGAACATATCGACAAAAACATATTCCAGTTTAAAGCTAGCGCCACCTAGTGGCTGCAAAAATTGTCATTAGTCGAAAGATTACAGTCAATTCTGTTTGGTTTGACCTACAGCTATGAAACTTTGTAGGCAAATGAAGGACAGTAAGACCTACAAAAAAGTCAGAGGAAGTGATGTGCTAGGATGTACAGAAAAATTGTTATGAATTTTTTTAATTTGCAACTTCGCACCTTACTTCTACATTGGATGGTGTCAAACTAGTGCGTTCTTTTCTTAAATGGTTCATCCGATTAACTTCTACATTGGCATGGACTATTAGCAGATATAGCGGCACAAATATCCCAAAAATTGTGAAGAACCCATGACTTGTAAGATGTGGGCGGAGCTTCAAATTATTTTGAATATTTCCTTTGCCAAGAGCGACAAAAACCTTAATAATTCAAACTATCTGAAACTTTGCCTGGACGTTAAAAGTCATGCCCTTAATACAGGTACGTGATCAACTTCCAATACATTCACAGCGCCACCTAGTGGCGAACAAAATTATTATATTTTACACTTTTATGTACTGTTCAAAGCCTGGTTGAGTAAATTAACTGAAAAAAATGGTCAGAAAAGCTTTGAGACATTGGAACATGAAAGTTCTAAACTTTTATGACTTTTGAATAAAGGGCGTGGCCTGTATGCTACCTCAAAGTCCGATGTTTGACCAAAACTGAAAAAAATGCTGTACTTGGACCTAGATAATGTGATCTTTCCAAAACTTCGTACATGGAATTGGAGTCCAATGTGAAATACACCTAAAGCCTATTTTTAATGGTAGTGCGAGCGTCACCTACTGGCAGCAAAAAATATAGCAATTCTTTCACATTTTTATGTAATCTGCTGAGCCTCTTGAAGTGATAACCCTAACCCGCTTAAATGTTGTCTGAAAATCCATTAAACACACCTATTGCCCTCCACCAAATAGTACGTTGTTACGATAATGGGCGCGGCCTAGCCGGCAGTGCAAAGTTCACACATCAACAACAATAAAAGCTGCTCTAACTCAACCCACAGAATCCCACCTTTAAATTTTACATATTTAATAAGAGTATTGTACTGAAGTTGTCTATGAACTAATTTTTATCGTCGTGCTAATACCATTGTGTGTAACAAAAGAATATAACATCATTTTTGCATTTCTATTTAGTTTGTTGGGCCGGGTTTGTTATATGTCCTAAAACTTGGACATTTTCTTGAGACATTGACTTCTCATGTTCACTTACCCCAACATGCGTATACCCAAACACGTTCATACTCCTACTTGTTCATACCCCGACCTGTTCATACCTCAACGTGCACAGGTCTGCGAGGGCCCTTTATAGCTGTCTGCAGCTCTAGTTGGTAATTGCTATTTAACTACTAAACAGGAGCTGCAGAGCGCAGAATAGATCCAGATCAAGCCATGCACTTGTGAACACGGCGCCGCAATCGTTTTGATTTTCCCCTCAGCATGCATTATTTATTTTTGACCAGCTATTTCGCTATGGAGCACAAAGAAGTTACAAATAAATGAAAGTCAGGGAAATTTAAACTACAAACATGCAACGGTAAGAGTTTGGAGCCAAGCGCGGGTGAGGGTGTGGCGCCGTTGTCTTTTTAATTTTTTTCCTCTGCATGCATTAAATATTTCCAATCCGCTATGTCTATGGAGCACAAAGAAATTAGGAATAAACGCAAGTCAGAGAAATTTAAATGACAAACATGCAACGGTATGAGTTTGGAGCCAAGCGCGGGTGGAGGTTGACACCGCTGTCTTTTTAATTTTTTCCTCTGCGTGCAATATATAGTTTTGACTCGCTATTACGATGTAGAGCACAAAGAAGTTACGAATAAACGAAAGTCAGGGAAATTTAAATGGCAAACATGAGTGTGGGGCCACACACTCTTAAGTCCTCAAATAAAAATCGTGTTGGGCCTGCAAATCAAGTTCATTAATCACGCTGGGCCGTGTCGGCTTTAATACCCTCGGGCCAGGTCGGTTTGAACTGGGTTTTTTAGGCATAAACTATAGTTTATGCAGTCAGGACATGATTTGATTCATATATAAGGCGCACCGCATTACAAGGCGTGTCGTCAGCTTTTAAAAAAAAAATCAGGCTTTTGAGTGCACCTTATAGTGCCGAAAATACGGTAGTTGATTGAAGTGAACAATTAGAATACGAGAAACATTTGCCAGAGGCGATTTGCAGCCTCTCATACACACACACAAACACACACCCGCGCACACGCCTACACACACACACACACACACACACACACACACACACACACACACACACACATACGCACACACACACACACACACACTAAACTCAAAACGTATTCACATAAAATCAAGCGTATGTCGCAGAGATTAGTTTTGAGTCAATTTTGTGAAACATCTCATCTCGTGGGATTTTTGTCTCATACCTACTTCTAACTGGTAATGTTATCTACAGTTATTGCCAAAAGGGTCCTACTCCATTGATCTGCGTGGCAGAAGTTCATTTATATATAACCAACACTAGATTGGTTGTCAGCCAATTGCAGAGCCTGTCTTAACCTTATAAATAAAATAGTATTTGTAGATTATTCAGCATTATAAGCATATCACAAGCAAATCAAAGATCGTTTATATTTACGTATGAATGAATGCCGTTTTATGTGACTGACCAAATCCTCATGGCATTTTATAGGTTTGATTCCCATTGAATAGAGACGCTTACCCTCATGCGGGTCACAGGCTTGCTGGTACATATACCAGCTGGCTTCGAGCACTATGCGGGGGACACGCTGAACTGCTTGCGAGCCAATTGCAGAATAAATAAATAAATAAATACTCTCTCCAATTTGAATTTCTTTGTCTCATGCTGTATGTATGTGAAAACTGGGATCATACAATAATGCAAACCTCTTCTCCCTGTAGGAATAAGAAGTATTCTCTTATGGCTGGCACCAATCTGATCATAAGAAGTGTCACTGTTGACGACTCTGGCAGTTTTACTTGTACTGCAACTAACAAGAACCATAACATCACTGCAAGTGCAGAACTCAGTGTGCTGGGTAAGCTATTACATTTTTCAATGTATATTTATTGGACTGGTACATTTATTTTGATATCCACACAATAAGCATAGAATAGAAAAAAATAGAGAAAAGATATCGTGCAAGAACACTGTGAAAGGCGATTTGGAATCTGCCCTGAAACATGGACTATAAAATGCGTGTACTATTGCTTTACAATAAATTAAAGTTAAACATTCATTTCTTCATTCATATTTTTTAGTAAACGATCCTATTTTTTCAGTGATTGAAAGACTTACAGTATAATCTAATTGTTTAGAGGCACAAGAGTTCTTCCTATAGTCTGAAAATATTAGTCCAGTTGAACCCACTTAAACAGCAATCGAAAAGACAGGAAAACGTCTTAACAGTATTTGTGTTTAGTAAAAAGTTTTTAAAATCTCCCAAAGGAAGAAACAACAAATCCTACCAGGAAACTGTTAACACTCTCACATCCCAAAAAATAACAGTAAAGAAAAAATAGAACAAGTCATCCTTATCTTTCCACTGGGGGAACTCCTTGCACACTAAAGAATATCACGCAGGGAAAATAATCACATCCAAAATCAAATGGTGTCATAAACTATGTAATTTAAACCTTGTGTTTGCTAGGAGGTTTTTATGAATAAAATATAATTGCATTCATTGTCCGACTGCCTCTTGGCCGCTTGTGGCTTTAGAGGCATTGAGCATTCAGGTCTATCTATACTGTACAGTGCATTTGGAAAGTATTCACAGTGCTTCACTTTTTCCACATTTTGTCATCTTAACTTTCCAAATTGGACTAAATTCATATTTTACCTCACAATTTTACACACAATACCCCATTATAACATTGTGAACTAAGTTTTTGTCTGACAATTTTTGAATTTATTAAAAAAATAAATAGATAAAATAAAATCAAATTACGTAAGTTTTCAAAGCCATTGCCATGAAGCTAAAAAATTAGCTCAAGAGCATCAAGTGCCGCTGATCATCCTTGAGATGTTTCTGCAGCTTACTTGAAGTCCACTTGCATTAAATTCAGTTGATTGGACATAATTTGGAAAGGCACACACCTGTCTATAAAAGGTCATACGGTTGAGTCGTCAAGCCAAATTCATTTTATAGCCTTGAACAGTCTTGAAGAGGTTCACAGGTGAGAAAGAGATTACAGATAACATCACAAATACACAAGAGCATCCCCTGAACAAAGCTCCCAGTAAAGAAAAGAAAAACTCAAAAACCTCATCTGTGAAAATAAAAAAAACTACAGAAGTAACCGCCAGTGGGTGGAGCCCGTTCCCAGGCTCAAGAGGCTGGAATAGATGCCGATTGCCAAAAAATACATTGTGCTATATTAAGCATTAAGTGTCCAGTGCAAAGATTCTACTGGGTAAGATCCTCATCACAATCTGGTCCGGAGGGTCTATTTCAACAGAAGCACCTCAGTGAAGGTGGCCCATTTCAAGTCTGCATAAGACTATTCAATTCATACCCCACCATCTCGCCCCCTTTGCAAATCAGGTGAAGGGGGCAGGAAGGAAAAGAAAAAAGCTGCTATTAAAATGCCTCAGTGTAAAAATGTCTTTTTAGTAAGTATTTAAATATTCCTGCTAAGGTGGCTTCGCAAATTTCCATAGGTTGGGCATTCCAGAGCTTCAGCATGAGAATAGCAGGATACAGCGACTTCGTTTTTGCCGTTGGATTCACAAACAAGTTGGCGTTTTGTGACCGAAGTTTTTGGGACGGAACATAGAGGAATGTAGAGATAAGAAGCAGATAAGGAGATAAGCTGTGTAATATTTTTTAAGTACCGTATTTTCCGGACTATAAGCTACAACTGCATCTAAGCCACAGCAGCAAAAATAGACCAAAAAAAACATCTTTTGCCACGGATAAGCCGCACTGGACTATAAGTCACAGATCATAACATCAGATATTTATGCAAAAAGATGGTATATGAAAGTTTTAATTTTTCTTTTTGTTATATTTATTTTTTTAAATCGTCCACCAATGGCATCATCCTCTCAATCAATCAATCAATCAATCAAATTTTATTTATATAGCCCTAAATCACCGAAGTCTCAAAGGGCTTCACAGATGAAAAGAGGACATGTGGAGACCTCTTTCGAGAAAAGAAGTCGTACAGAGACATCTTTTCAGTATAAGGTACACAACAGCATCCCCTGTCAAAGCTCCCAGAAGGGGAAGGAAAAACTCAAAAACCCCAATTTGGGGAAAATCAGAAACCTCCAGAAGGGACCACAGGTGGGAGGAGCCCCCTTCCAGGCCCACAGGTTGAAGTGGATGCTGCATGTACCAAACACAGAAACAATATAAATTACAGAAAACATGTTGTGCTATATAGTGCAGTAATGTCTTGACAGCAGGCAAAGCCATTGGGCAGGAACCATCCCACATTCCAGCCAGGTGGACTGCAGACGGCCGAACTCCTAACCCGTGATGGTCGACCAGCGCAGGCCCCAATGCAGGCGGTCATCTTTGCACTGGCCGTCTCCTGTCTAATATGGCACAATATGTTTTCTGTAATCTGTATTGTGTATCTGTATTCGTCTGTATTAGGTACACTCAACTTCCACTTCAACCTGTTGAGCCTGGTAGGGGGCTCCTGCCACCTGTGGTCTTTTCTTGAAGGTTTCAGATTTTAACCAAATTGGGGTTTTGGAGTTTTTCCTTCCCCTTTTTGGAGCTTTGAGCAGGGGATGCTGTTCTGTACCTATAATGAAAAGATGTCTCTGTGTAACTTCTTTTTTGCAAAAGAAGTCTCAATATGACCTCTTTTCACCTGTGAAGCCCTCTGAGACTTCAGTGATTCAGGGCTATACAAATAAAATTTGACTTGGTTTGACATCAACTTCAACATAAATGTCAATGCCTTAGACTTACCAAGTTTTTATTTGAATTGTTTCCTCATAATTGTCCTATAAGTTAACACGTTTAACTCGTGTTTTTTTTTCCATTTTTGTCCTTGTCTTTGAGTTTAATTTTTTTTTTTAAGAAGGTCACATCTGTCCCTTAATCGATAAGAACAACACTTGCTGATTTCAAACAGGTTCTAAATGCTTTGGCAAAGCTAGTTTTTGTATGTTTTGCACATTGTTTTTAATTCAACGTTCTTAAATTAAATAAGTTGGCTTGCATTAGTGTATTGGATTCTTGCCACTATCAAATATGGCAAATTTGTACACAACTAGAAAAATACTCAAAGTCTAGTGTTTAGTCTGCTAGTCATTAGTGTATGGGAGCCCTGTCACTATCAAATATGGTGAATTTGTTCACAACTAGATAAAATACTCTAGTTCTAGTCTATATATGGATCTAAGCTTAACTTAGTTGTTTTTGCAATGATAAAATTTCAAGGTTATAATCTTCATGACGACTAAATTATTGTTTTATTGTGTTCTCATTAAATGCATAACTGACATCAAATGTAGATAAAGGGGTCATAACGTGATAATGATCAACTTTTCACAATGTATTTAATTTGCGCATATGAATTTTGATTAGCACATTAGTGATTTAGTTTCTTATTAAATATGAGTTTTATGGTATAGGGTTAGGGTTCTAACCAAAAAGTAAAACAGGTTGTTTGCAGAGACTGCACTTTACCGTGTAGCTGCCTCGCCCCCTTCACAACATATGTAGCTCAATGTCGGTCTGTCAGCTGAAACATATATCCACCTATCTTCTTGACTGCTCATCCTCACGCGGCTCACGGACGTGGAGAATATTCCAACAGGATGAATAAAGGGGCCAAAAACAGGTGTTTTACTGACATTAAAATACGAAATGGAATTAATACACAGCTCTCACTAACATATGTTCCTCCTATGGATCAGTTCCTGTGGGAACCCATTTGCCAGTAAATTATTTACTACTGAAGTTGATTGTAGAGCTGTATGCTGTCGTCCGAAAGACACATGGCTTGGCATACTTGGCTGACTCAGGGTTAGGGTTAGGTTTAAATCTCTCCTCCTCAGCTGAGGAGCCGAAACAAAACTGGAAGAGTGTGTATTTTCTCCTGCACAGGCGAAAGGGGGAGGTGTTTGGGAGGTATGGATTTCACTTGTCATAAGCACACTTTCAGCCGTTTTTATTTGCACAGGTGTGGCCGGTGTGAGAGTCCAGAGTAAGTGAGGAACGCTTAGAAATTCATCAATGAAGGAAAATCTATACCTGCTTTCACTAATGTTCCATTTATCTCTTTCTCAAAATCTCAGGCACAACATGCAATTGTGTGATAGAAAGCTCCCTTGGCGCGCTGGAATGCTTAGCAAGGTGTAGCCCAGTATCCTGTACTTTCCTGGAATGAAAAAGAATATGCTCAAGTTTTTATGCTTAGCGCACATGACCTGTTTACATATATAGGGCCCTTGGTGTGAAGCTGAACCCTAACCAAAATCAAAATTGCTTATTATTTCCGTTATTTACTGTGTGTTTGTTTGTTCCTTTATGCTCAGTTCCACCTCAATTCCTCAACTATCCAACCAACACTTTCGCCTATGAATCCACTGACATTGAGTTGGAGTGTGCCGTGACGGGAAACCCACCACCAATCATACGCTGGATGAAAAATGGGGAGGAGGTTATCCCCAGTGACTATTTCCAAATTGTGGTGAGTAGCATCATTATATACTGTATAATCAAAGAAATCCACCAGATGCCTTCCAAAGCATCACATTAGAGAAGGAAAAAAAAAATGTTTGTTTGGCATGCCTGTTTTGACTTGTTAGGTCGACCGTAGTAGGTAAAGAATCAAGAAGCAGGAGTATTCAAACTCGGTCCTCGAGGATCAGTTTCCTGCATATTTTGTCATGGTCGTGACTCCGGCATGTTGATTGTGAACCCCGGGACACACAGGAGACAGTGTGGAATTGAGAAAATGGTTAGAACTTAGAGTAGTTTACAAGATATATCCATTCTTTCGGTTCTACTTATCTAATTAGAACTCCTACTCCATAATTTCATACGAGATAATAACACAAATATATAAACATAGTATAATTATAATAGCAGGCTATTTGTGGACTTTTTTCAATTATCTGTTTTGGCTCATAATACAGTATGCTGTCTTTTTTTATGTAAATTAGGATGGCAGTAACCTGCAGATTCTTGGTTTGGTCAAGTCAGACGAAGGATTTTATCAGTGCGTTGCAGAGAATATCGCTGGCAGCTCACAGGCCATGGCTCAATTGTTGCTTCGAAACCCAGGTAGGAAGTATGACCATACAAATGTGATAAATATGCTTTCACAAATCTTAACTATAAGTCATCTCCCTTTTCATGTTGATATAATGTCCTCATCAAATCGTCCAAATCACCTATATTGTAAGGTCATGCCCTACTATCCTAACAACCAATCTAAACTTTTTTAGAAGACCTTTATCACAGAGAAACAATTCCAAAGAGTTTAATGCACGGTAGGGTTAAGCCATTAATGTATGATTTGTTGTCATAAATAAACTAGGAATACATAATTGCAGCCATATAGTATGCACTAATTTAACGCATGTTGTTTGAATTCTTCTTTTGTCATTGTGAATAATAGTTGCACTTTGTCAGTTTAAAATGCAAACCTCAGTCATATTAAAAAAAAGCTAGAATATATATATATATATATATATATATATATATATATATATATATATATATATATATATATATATATATATAAATATATATATATATATATATATTGTAATTTTTGAAGTGTGACTACACTTAAAATATACTGTACCTTTCTGACAGTGTTGATTAAAACATACCATACTCTTATTGGTGAGGGCCAAACTGTTGATTCAGTTCTTCTTTTGTGACCATTAGATTGTTGTGTGCTGGTGAGTCGAAACTGACTCATCGTGACTGTCATCCCTTCCATACGTATACAAGTGTAAATTAACATGTAATACTGATTAAGTGATTTTCAAAAATGTTTTTTTTTATTGTAATCAATTCATACTACAGTAATTATTTATCAATAATAGCACCTCTTCTCTGTTTTCCGATTCACACTTTGATGACATAGCATCAAGACCAATATGGTGTTAGCATCTAGTGGCAGTGTTACATTCAGTGATGACAGTTTGAGAAGAAGACCATAAAATTGACAGAGCACATGTAGAATTGAGTGTAAAATTTTAGGTAGGCAGATAGGTTTGCTTTATTGTCATTACTTGCAGTACTAGGCAACAAAATGTTGACTGAAATAACAATAATGATACAAATTCAAAGTACCAACCAAAAACTGCCCAAAAAAACACTAATTTTAAGTACTAACCAAAAACAAAAAAGGCAGCAAGGACAGGATAAGCGGCATTCCAAATATAAAATTTAGGAGTCTCAGCTGAACGACATCATTGAATACAAGATACAGTCGAACTCCTCTACAACAAAATCATACATTCAGCAAGACATTTTTCACAACAGGAGTTTTCACGATAGCAAATCTATGTCTCGGACGTAAACATATAAAAACGTGCTGTGCAATCTACAATCTGACTTAAGTTAAAAACAAAACCACCCAACAATGAAAACATAAAAAAAAGAAAGAAATTGCCAGCATTTTTCATACTTACATACTTTCATACTTACATCAATATCTTGCATGTCTTTCACTTTGCTTCATCCATCTTTAGTCCTTATTACTTTTATCCTATCTTCATGTGTTACGCTTGGTTTAAGCTTGACATGTTCGCAAGCTCCACATGTCAAATGACGATACTTTGGCAACCAGGCCTCTCCGCATGGAGTCCATGCAGAACAGATTTTCTACAACACGTATCTTCGGGGATTTCTTTATGTGCAGAAAACATGGCAGACAAACCGTTGCTTATGGAAGTTCACCGGTATCACCTTTCTGATTCGTCTGAAAAGGAATACTGTGATCTAAATACCATGAACAACTCATGGCGAGCACCATGTTGGGGAGAGATGAGAAGTCTGTTTAAAAACACATGGAAGAATTTAGATCATTTCAATCTACTATGATCTCTACCCCTATTTTACAGTAGTGTTGTGTGTATGCTGTAGAGTCCATTTACTGGTCCCTATAGTATAGTAGAATAACGTCTGACTGCGGGAGAAAGCAAGTATTAAGTAATGCAAAAGGCATCAAGTATAAACCAAGCTAGACTTTTGCTGCATACTTTTTTTCGTCGTAGTGAGTTTCATTGCAACGCAATTGCAGAAAAAAAAAAAAAAAACATTTGTATTTTGCAATAGAGGGATTTTTCCATGTGTGAGTATTTTTGCACATATGGCTTTCATTGTAGAGGAGATTTACTGTCCAAAGTAGTGAAGAGAAGACCAGATAATACTACAACACTAAGGAACACTAATATGAAAAGGCACAACGATAATTAGCAACCAGTTCATGGTATCCTCCACCTACTGCACGAAGACGGCTGAGATAGACACCAGCAGTCATAACACTCACGTTTCCGAATAATCCTTCCACTGTGGAATATTCTTGACCTTTAAAGGCTACTTAGTAATAATAATAATAATAATAATAATAATAATAATAAGCGGCTATAGAAGATGGATTGATGGATGGGTGGAATAGATGATGGATAATTAAAAAAAACCTTTGAGACAACTAGGTGACGGTTACAAAGAATATCCCAAAGTGGTCCTTCTGCTTCTTCTGCACTTATAAAGTCAGATGATGAATGTTCGTCTGCAGGTATGCAGTCACAGACTGAGCGCCCGAGTCAAAATTTCAGGAAGCTCTACTACATAGAACAAAACAATGACCACAAGTGGGGGCCAAAAGCAGATGCACAACAGACAGATGTACTGTCACTGCCAAGAGCGCTGCCTTCTTTTGCCACAGGTTTAGTCATCCCGTACTCTGAGCTTGTTCACCTACCAATTGAGGTTAGGCACCTGTAGCCAAAAATAAACGGTGGTACAGTTTCATCTTCTTGATTTTCCCTTCTCTGTGTACTGTACATCTCACCAAAACAAGGGAACAAATAAGCAAGCTTCCGGTGCCCAACAAACAAACAAAAACGGTTATTGTCGATTAAGTAAATGGACATTGTATTGTATCAAAGCCACCCACAGTCACTTTATACATCAATAAGATCTTTAGGGGTGCTGTTAGCAGCAGAAGGAATTACATGTGTTTCAGCATGCATGTACATGTACATATGTCATTTTTCAGCCCATGCTAAGATATCATAACCATATCATGACTCCACTTTTGGACTGGGTCAAGAAGACTCCAATATTTTGCTCTATAAAGTCTGCACTGAAAGGTTTGCACTGAAAATTTAATATTTCATGTAATTTAGATGCAATTTTTCAATTCTTCTATTTTTTTAATTGAATTGTAATTTTTAGTTTTTGATCTTAAAAGTTCACCAAAAGAGTGTTTGAAAATATCTGTGGTATTGGCGGCATTATGAGTAGTGATACCGTTAAATAAGGCGACCCAATACCAATATGTGGTATTGGGTCGATACTGTGATCTTATATTGTGAGAAGTATTTTGTTTATGTGATCTGTTTACCATGAGTTGTCTTCTGCTACGTTTCTTTTTACTGTGCCTCCATTCATTCATAAATCTTCAGTGTGTTGCTTTTTCTTTGAGCCAGTGGCATAATGGCAACAGATGGCAACATAAGCTTGTGCATACAAACACACACAAACACATATTCAGACATGCACACACACGCACAGACACACACACGGGAACATTAGCAGGTCAGATGGTTATTGTTATTGCTTGGTTCTTATCACCACGGGAAACGAGCATCCCAGCAGTCTGCACAGCGCCCAATCAGTGTTCCCATGAGAAATCACAGTGTTTTCGTGAATGTCAGCATACCACCTTGTTACCCTTGACAACTGCAGGCCACTTGAGCTTTTGAGTGACTCTTGAGACTGAGAATGACCAGTGAGTCCATGTAAACACACACAGTTCACATCTTCATAAGTTATTTTGCCTGCATTATCTGTTTCTATAATATTCATTCATTCATATATTTTTTGTCATGATGAGTCATGATAGTGGAAGTTGTGGAACCAAAGTGCAGGGAGACAGAGTATGCTGAAAATATAATTTAATTAAATGAAGGTGCGAAAAAGACAAAAAAAGTAAAAACAATAAACCCAAAATAACTTACTACCAAAAGCCTCTGACAAATGACTCGGGAAGGACAGAGATGAAACCAGGACACTGACAAACTGGATGGTTGTCAACAACATTGATCCGACAAACACTGAGGATAAACAGGGAACTAAATACAGTGGACCCCCCTGTTAGAGTGTCCCTTGCTTACGTCTTTTTGCTGTTGTGATGTGGAATACCGAATATTTTCGTCCCCTCTTTACGGTATAGTCCCAGCTTTGCGACAAAAACAACTGTCATGACCCTAGAGGGTTGGCTGTATTTGTGTTGTTTTGCTTCCATCTGCTGGCGTTTTTAGGTAATTGCACTTATTTACTATTGCCGTCAAACTGCTTCCCTGCAACATGTCATGCTAGTCTGCTATTGGCCGGCGTCTCCTAATGGAGATGCTGGTCTGCTATTGGACAGCCTCACTCGTTTCAAAATGGTGGAACGGTAAAGCTTTGTTCGATTGTGAGAGGTTACTAAACTGTATTTATAGTGCATTTTACTGATTAAATCAAAGTTGAATTGGTCCCATGATTGCTAGTGATGTTAAAGAGAGAAGTAAGAAGATGATTTATATGGAAACAAAGCTGGAGATAATCAAGAAATATGAAGCTAGCCTAGCCTAGGCTACCCTTACTAGGGAATATGGGCATAACAAGCCCCAATCAAAAAGAAATAAATTCTTTCTATATCCTTTCTATATTTTTTTATTTATGATGTTTTCTGATTGTATACATGTTTATTATATATACGTAGCACTTACTATACTATTCTGGTACCAATTTTTAATATGAATCTACAATTTTAATGTTTTTACCTGGGGTTCTAAAGGCATTTGCTATTTAACATGGGTTTAAATTGCCCACCATACAGTGAATTCGCCTTACGAACCCAACCGCGGAACGGTTGCACAGGATGTTCAAAATTTACCAACACTTCCATCTCAACTTCTGCCTGTGTCGCTTTGTCATCCAATTAGTATTTGGACTGACCAAATAAAAACAAAAACAACAAAAACCTTTGTCATTTGTGATGGCATAGGCACAAGTATCACTTTGAGTTACAGTACTTTCAGAAATCACCAAACGCACTTTGAGTTACTTTGAGTTGATACTTTTGTATAGACTTTTTGATCCAAATAAGTCCATATGCAGGCATAGACATTGATGGTTTTCACACTGCCCTTGAGTCATTGTTCTCTATGGCTTGCATAGTATTGGTTCCACAAAAAAAAACAAAAAAATCACATGAGCACAAGTCATCTGCCACTCACATAAAAACAAGTCTAAAAAGCAAGGTTTTGTTCAGTTTACTCTACTAGATCATGCTTTTTTTGCAATACCTTGTAGCTGTAACTTGTAACCCATGGACTGATTTGCATTTCCTGGCTAATCAGAGTTATTGTTACAGAGACTACTTTGCATACAGAAGTTTGGCTTATCGACAGGGGGATCAGTGCAGAGTCCGCTGTGACTGTACTTGTCTGTTGTGGTAAAGAAGCTGCTGAGCCAAAAGGCGATACCGGTCAATCTATGTTCTTGGCCTCACCTATGGTCACAAACTGTGGGTCGTGACCGAAAGTATGAGATCCTAGATACAAGTGGCCAAATAGAGTTTCCTCTGCAGCATGTCCAGCCTCTCCTTTAGAGATAAGGTGAGAAGCTCAGTCATCCATGAGGGACTTGGCATAGGGCCGTTGCTCCTCCATGTTGAGAGCAACAAGCTGAGGTGGCTCAGGCATTTTGCCAGGTTACCTCCTGGATTTCTCCTTGGTGAGGTGTTCTGGGCTTGTCCCACTGGGAGGAGACCCCCCGGGGCAACTCAGGACATACTGGACAGAGGCTGGGTTCCTCTCAGATGCATAACATACAGGGTGTTCCAAAATGGATGACCCCATTCTAAATGTCAATATCTCAGAAACTACTTGATGGATCTTGCTGAAACTAAACTCATTTAATGTTAAAGGTCATAAATTTTAATGGTTAAATTTACAAAGAAAAGTACAAATATTTGTTGGTTCTATGATAGATTTTCATAAATGTTCAATATGAGCACCGCCTGTGACTCTGCACACGTTGATGGCTGTCCTGGTGATTGAGGTATGCATAAGCAGCCCTTTTCTTGAAATTCAGGGTGCCATGTCCTAATTTGTTTTTATCTTTGGTGCCTTCTTTGCAAAATTTGTGAAGAAGGCACGCTGCACTGTCTTCAGTGACTGAGTACCAGCATACTCTAACACGTAAACCGCCTTTTCTTTTGAAGTGAACGGCATTTCCTAGCCTGAAAAGATAGAACTGCCAAACGTTACATGCAAAAACATGAAATGTTTCTACACAAGCTGTGCAAATTTGCGGTCATTCCAACGGAATTTGTCAAAAATATTGGCCTGCAAAATGGGGTCAAACATTTTGGAGCGCCTTTATATTAGGTTCAATAAATATAAAAAATTGTCCATAAATGGGATTTTTTGTGTAATTGATTTCCTGGCTGTATGTCAGTGTTCTAATGGCCAGTACCATTTGCAATCACCATTCACTGATGAGTTTAAGGAGTGTTGCATACAGACCAGAAATAGATTACAAAGGAGAGACCATATTGTCAAGTGCATATTAATGTATAGAAGCCACACTCTTCTCTCTTTTACAATCTCCTCATTTCACTCTTGACCCCTCTGCAGTGCAGTTTCATTTAAATCCAGGGCTGAATCAAATTTGAAATCTGGACCAGGCTTAACAGAATAAATCCTTCAGGAGAAATGGACAGCGATGAGGGTCAGCGCTAAATTGAAGTCAGAGAAAACTAATTTGGATCGGAGATCTGATATCTTCTTTCCATAGATTGTGAGTTTAATGGCTGTTAGATTCATACTGTACATCAGCCAGTATGATTGAAACTGTGCATACCGTGATCACGTCTTCTCGTTCAGTGTGTAGTCTATTTCAGTTCCCAGTTTGCATTCAGTTCTTGTCGAGTCATTGCGTATCTTCTGTGCTGCCTTAACCTTGGTGTTGATGTTACCTCCCAGTTGCCTAACCCTAGTTGTCACCCTCCCCATTACTCTCGTCTTCCCTGTGTAGCCCCCACATTTCTGTGAGTTTATTTCCGTTCTGAGTAGTTCTGTTGTACTCTGTATTATTTTTTGCTTCTCCCCATCCTGTTCTGTTCTTGATTAAATCATCTTTTGGAGCCCACCCTGTTAGCCCCTGCAGTTATTGGTTCCACCTTTCCCACACTCCTCACCTAATATGCCACACGATTGTGACACTATCAAAAACATTAGTTAAAAGATGGGCCCATGAGTATGATTTTATCCTACACCCCAATATTAAACCACAATAAGTTACCAGAACTCTAAAATATTGAGGCATTCGCTTGCGACAATTTTAGAGTTCATAAACTCAAAAATATTGAGTTTTTTAAAACTTAAAAGTTTTGATTATATTCTACACTGAACATATAATTACTGTCAAGTTAAAAAGACTCATTTAATTTAACTCAAACATTTTAAATGGCCTGATTTAAGATCTCAACAGTGGCAACTCATTATGTTCAATTATGTTCAGGTTTTTCAGCTATATCAACTTATCATGTTTAGTTATCTAACTTTCAGAGAAATCTCTAAAAGAAGACTAGGACAAGCCTAGCTGCTAGGCAGCAAAAACAGTAACTCAGACCAGCCAAGATTGACTTTTCTATGCCATGGATAGGGAAAAAGCTTGGGCAAATGAACTCATACGTTCGACCCTGATTTTTATTAATTCAGCAAAGTATTGCACATTACAAGACATAACAAAAAGAGCCAGTCGGGCACCACCAACAGCTGGGCCAAGGTCCCAGCTCACACTTTCCTGCGTCAACAGCTTTATCTAAGGACTGGGGTGAGATGAACTCGGACTGCATACATGGATAGCAATGCACACTATTCTAGACAAGAAATAAGCACATAATGATAACAACCTAATATATGATTTCCTTCACACTAACGTAAGTTTTGACGTTAACTCATTCTATAACATCTATATTAACTCTTTTTTTGTTTGTTTTTTAATATTTGAAAATAAGTAACCAAAACTTTGAAAACTATGTTAACAGAACTTGTTAAACATAAGTACGCTGTACATATTAAATTCTTGATAAAACTCGACATTTATTTCTTCACGTTGCAACTCAAAATGTAACTGTTTTGAGGCAACTACTACCAAGAAATTCTGTATAGAAAACAATTTACATCACCAAAAAAAAAACTTATTTTAATGTGAAAATCTTTTTCTTTGGGGGGTGGCTCGGTGGCTCAGTGAATAGCACATCCGCCTCACAGTTCAAAGGAAATGGTTCAAATCCACCCAGTGGAGTTTGCATGGTCCCGAGCCCGCGGGGGTTCTCTCTGGGCACTTCGGCTTCCTCTCACATTTAAAAAAATATGCATAGCAGGTGAATTGGACATACTAAATTGTCCTATGGTGTGAGTGGGCGTGTGAATGGTTGTTCGTCTCTGTATGCCCTGCAATTGGCTGGCAACCAATTCAGGGTGTCCCTTGTCTACTGCCCGAAGCCAGCTGAGATAGGCGCGAGAAAGCCTGCGACCCTTGTAAGGATAAGCAGCTATAGTGGATGAATAGATCTTTTTCTTGTCCTCTCTCACAGCACTGATTAAAAAAAAAGAATAATAAGTAAAAAAAAAAACACTTGGTGAGCAGCAACTTGTCATGTACTTGGAATTTGCATGTAGATTTTTTATTTAAAAGTGTAAATAACCACGTGAACGGAACATGGTGTAGACTGAGCCAACTGGCTGAAACAACTTAAGCTATTATTATTGTTTTTTTTAACAACAACAACAGAAAGGAATGCTGATCAGTGAAACAGCACCTCACAGTCTTCTGATTAAAACAAGTCATTTTTCAGACTTTACAACCTTGCTGATAGTTTATTACCTTCTAGACAAAGTAAAATCTTCTGAACAGATGTTCAGAGGCTGGTGGTTAACTGGTCGTTAGGCTTGGTGACTAGTGATGGTAACGAGTGCCGCTACAACAACCTCAAGCTCTGGCTCATGCTGAATGAAAGAAAGCCACCAAAATTTAAGTAACACAGAGTTTTAAAAGTTTTCATTTCAACATTTCATAATTTTTAACAAAATGTTTTTCTTATTGTTGACAAATAATCTCTCCTTGTAGGTCCAATATTTTGTTTGTCTTTGTGTGCCTACTCCAGTCAAAAATAAATGTGTTGTTCATCAGAAAACAGCAATATGGTTTACTCATAAACATCACAGGTTAATTTACTTTGGCAAGGCACCACAGTGGGATTGATTACATTCAGGAAACTATTAAACACACCAAATACCATAAGTTTACATTTAAGCCGCCTGATAAATGCAGGTTTTCCTGTGTATTGTCTGTGCCAAAAAATAAATAAATAAAAATAATTTTAAAAAACGTGTTCAAAAGCCCTGAAAAGATCTTTTTCATGTTACCTTTAAATGTTGCAAGCTAAGTATAGTTAGATTTGTAAGCTATTCTACTAAACCTTTTATTGTTAAAAAAAAATTCCAGATAATTTGGAGATGAAAGAAATCAGACCCAACTTGTCGAAATCACACAAACTGTAAAGACTTAACAGGGGTAAGTCCTGTTGTAGGTTGGCATCTAGAAGAGCTGTCCACCACATACACAATGGTACTGTTACTGTAATTATTTAAGGAGACTCACCATGCAGGTTCTGAAAAATCCAGAGACATCCTCGTGCAGATACACCAGGAAGGCCATGTTGAACCTTGGTACGCCTAGTGTGAATGCCATGGAATTCCTATTATCATTAAAGATAGAAGTGAATCAAATATTAAGTTCACTGAAAAAAAAAAAAAAACAGACTGTAAACACTGTGCAATAATATTGAAGTTCAGTCTATGACATCTATAATGTTATGTTCACCTGTTCGTCATGGACTTTTAAAATCTCAGCGAGAGCATCTGCTGTTTTCCCAGTTTTGGATGCCTTTTGTCTGAATAAGTTCATCAGTCTAGGTAGGTGGCAGTCTAGCTCAGCATAAAAGGTGCTTGGCAAGTCAAATTTGTAATGCGTTGAAACTCTGAATATACCTGTTTGAAACAAAAACAGAGGACGGACAACGTCCAATACTCAGTTCAAACTGGATTTTTTTTTTTTTTTTACAATCCTATAAACCAGAAACTAGCGAAGCTAACTAAAGCAAATAGTGACCAGAATCAAAGCCTAAAGAAATGCATAATAAAATCATAAAATGCTTCAATACTGCACATCCGAAGTATTCAATGGGCCATGAAGCTGTTTGGGGAAAAAATAAAATAAAATAATATATATATATATATATATATATATATATATATATATATATATATATATATATATATATATATATGGACATTGTTTGCTACAAATTTTAAGGAGATTATAGCTGACCAACTATGTTGTCTGAATGAAAAAGAAAACATTTCACAAATTATTTTGTGTGTGTCTACATAATGAATGGATATTTTTGAGTTAACTGTACTTTTAGCACTGTTAATCTATATTACCTCTGCATCTATATTACCTCTGACTTAATTTTGAGAGCAGGCCAGAGATCTAGGAGCTCGTCCACAGATGGGCAGAGCAACACTATTGTCTGTCAGAGCAGGGCAAATGTAGTTTGCATCATTTTTCTGATGTCTGACGCGTTCTTCTCAGTCTTTTTCATTTCTGCAACAATTTTGTTCCTCAACTGTTCAAGAATTAAGGTGTCTTCTCCTTGTGGAAAGTTCGGTAGGGAGTTGACCTCCCTTCTTTTTAATCTTTTAATGTTTGAGTGTGAGTTTCATTGTCAGGATTGCTTTCCCAGCATTTACAACGACCTCCTGACATCCAAGCCGTCTCTTCTTGTTCCTGTAATTGCCCATTTTGAATTTGATACTGTTCTTCCATTCATTCCGACCAGTCTCAGATCTTGCGTCTTTCAAGCAGGGATCATTTCTAAAATGTCATGCCTTAGGTCCCTTGTCAACTTCAGGTTCCTGTCGGTCTTTACAAATTCGGGATTTACATTTCTAATTTGGAGCATGACGTCATATGCAAAGGTGGGCCCTGGAAAAGGACATGGAGGCCACCTACTTGATCTGTCTGGAGATGACACATCTCTCTTTGAGTTGGCATACATACCCTTTATTGAAAAGTCATAAAAGTTGAGAACCTTCATTTTCCACTGTGTCATAGCTTTTCTGACCATTTTTGAGTTTAGTCAAACAGACATTGCACAGTACATGAAAGTGTAAAAATGAGATTTTTGTCCGCCACTAGGTGGCGCTGTAAATGATTTTACAGTTTATCACATAGCTGTATTAGGGCATGACTTTTAAAGTCCCTGCAGAGTTTCCCATGGTTTGAAGCCAAAACAGCTGAGTTATTAAGGTTTTTGTCACTCTTGGCGAAGCAAATATTCAAAATAATTTGAAAGTCCGACCACAGCTTACAAGTCATGGGATCTTCACAATTTTTGGCATATTTGTGCCGCTATATTTGCCAACGTAGAAGTTAATCGGGTGAACCGTTTAAGAGAAAAAGGCGCTAGATTTAGACCAGCTAATGTCTAAGAATGGGGCAAAATTGCACATTAAAAAAATTCATAACAATTTTTCTGTACATCCTAGCACATCAAACCTATTGACTTTTTTGTTGGTCTTACAATCCTACATATGCCTTTGGGTTGGTTTGGGTGGATGCAGTGAAATCTCATGCTAACAAATTCGAGAATCTGCAGCTGCAAGTTGGGAATCTCCTGTCTCTAAATGCAGGACACCAACAACCCAAACCAACCCAAAGCCAAGGTCCAGAACGAAAGCAAAATTACCAGCAGTTGCAACAAAGCAGAGGACGTTCGCAAACACCCAGCCCAAATCGTGCGGTAGCTGGCCCGTGTTTCAAGTGTGGTGAAACAGGACACTTCAGAAAAGACCAATTAGCGTTACACCAATTAGCCCAATAACTGCACATAAACATGGCGTCAAGCATCAAGATTTCCAGCTGCAATCAGATGGGGGTTCACACAACTCAGTTGTAGACTCAGATCACCAGTTACAAGGCCGGCAGATTAGCTGCACCAAAAAGAAAGGTGAAAGTCTACAAATTCCTCTAACTATAAATGGCATTCCAACTCAGGCTGTTGCGGACACTGGAGCTCAAACCACTGTAATTTCAGAGGAACTGTACCAGCGTATCCTCAAAAGCAACATTGCACCAACTGATCTTAATGAAACCTATCTACTGAATGCAGGAGTTGGAGATGGCATGAAAGCTAAACGGGACTCAAGGTGACCTTTCAAATTGGATCCAAGGCTATTTCCTGGGAAGTGCATGTAGCTTCCATAAGGGACCATGTTCTTTTGGGACTGGATTTGATGAAGGCGCATGATGTTGTTGTCTACGCCCGTGGCAAGGTCTTCATTGGAAATGAATTTGTGCCATCAAAGATTGTGCGAGATGATGAATCGAACTACTGTGTGGCTAGAGTAACACTGGGACAAGCCATGACCATTCCACCTTCATCTGAATGCATCGTTTGGGTTTTGAGGCAGAGAAGCAAAGTCCTACAGCATTGCCAGCCCCCAGGGTTCCAAGACATTGACAATGACATTTCCCTACTGCCACTGCTGCTGCCATACGATCCAGGTGGGGAGTCCAAAGGTCCATGCGAGATGACCACATGTTCAATGGAGTCCAAAGGTCAATGTGAATTACCTCAGACCAACACCTCAGCATCTCAGCCAAGAAGAAGACGAGGCGATACCAATTCATTGGCAGAGACTTTTCAAACATCAAGTGGTCGCCTAGTTCATAGACCAGAGAGATTTGGACACTAGTTGCAAGTAGAATAAAGCTAAATGTTATAAGGAAGTTCATTAATCGTGTTTAAGTTGAGTGTAAAAAAGGTGTTTGTGTTTTTACCTATATGCAAGTTAGGTTGGGTCTATGGCCTAAAAGTTTATAGTAAAATAAATAGTATAAATAAATAGTTATATGATAAATAAATAGTAAATAAATAGTTTATGTGTATGATTACACTAACTCTCAGCAACTTTGATTACATTACCAACTACTGAAGGGACTCAGTATTCCTAAAGGGGGGGTAGTGTAAGGCAGTTAAAATGTTGACGATCTATAGATAGATAGATAGATAGATAGATAGATAGAGATAGATAGATAGATAGATAGATAGATAGATAAATAGATAGATAGATAGATACTTTATTCATCCCCGTAGGGAAATTCACATTTCCAGCAGTATCCTCAAGTCGAGATATAAAATATGAGAAATAAAATACACAAGGATACACATAAGTCCAGTACAGAAGTATACTTAAGGTGCTTGTTAACAGTGTAAACAGAATAGTGTGAATCGTTGGAGTCTAGTGCAAGTATAATTAAGGTGCTTGTATAAAGTGAATAGTGCAGTGCAGAGTATGAGGTTTAGAGTTTAATGTGAGCTTTTTCTGCCCCGGGTGGAGTTGAAGAGCCTCATGGCATGGGGGAGGAATGATCTCCTCAGCCTGTCCGTGGAGCAGGACAGTGACAGCAATCTGTCACTGAAGCAGCTCCTCTGTCTGTATATGATGCTGTGTAGTGGATGTGTTGGATTGTCCATGATTGATAGCAGCTTGTTTAGCGCTCGTCGCTCAGCCACAGTTGTCAGTTATATATAGTTGTGTACCAATTTCTTGTTTTAGTTTTCCGAGCCAAGTTTGGTCATTGAATGTAACTTTCGTATCCAGTTAGCGGTTGTCATCGCGAGACGAGTTGTTGTTCTATGGTTGTTTTTTGGTACTCATGGCTCACTGCACGGATACTGCTAAGCGCTGTCTGTGCCCGAGCTAGAGGCCAAGAACAACGTAGAGTATCTCAACGAAACGTTCACTCGTGCTTGTAACTTGTGTGCGTATTGGAGACAAGTAAAGTGCACTAAGGAGGAACTTTGTCGTGTGACTCTTTCCACCCACGCTTCGCCATCACACGTGGAAGGTAACAGCACATATATATATATATATATATATATATATATATATATATATATATATATATATATATATATATATATATATACATATACAGTCGGCCCCCGGTTTACGAACACCCTGCTACCATCCCCTGTTTTACGAACAATTCGACTTACGAGCGTGGACCACGGAGATTTTTGTCCCCCACTTACGAGCAAACCTTTCGTCTTACGAACAATCCGACATGCCGGCCATTGTGTATGCAAATATATTTTTGCTTAGCTGCGTCAACAAAATCAGCAGTTGACGCTTGTGACAGTAACGTGAACGCTATTGCTCTTACAACGTCACAGTCACTGTCTTACAGTCACGGTGTCAGTCACGGAGTCAGTCACGGAGATGCCATATGCTATTGGTCGATTAAGGTCACCAGGTCTCACTCACGGAGATGCTATTGGCCGGCGTCACGTCAATCACAGAAATGCCGATATGATATTGGCCGAACGCCTTTATCTAGCTTGATGGCACAGCTGGTCGGGATGGAAGGAAGGAGAGAAAATGAGTCAAAAACGGAAGGAAGGAATGTTGTGAAGACTTTGCAAACTTTATCTGTTAGACATAGCTTCTAAAATTGCTAGTAGCGGTAAAGGAAGAAGTAAGAGGATGATATGTTTTAGCATCTCCGTGACTGACACCGTGACTGAAACAGTGACTGTGACATTGTAAGAGCAATAGCATATCAGCTTAACTGTGTTAACTAAGCGGGTTGGTCTCTGCTCCCCTCCGCCACCACCCAGCTCAAGTAACGTCGCTCCAACTGTCATTTTTCCTTTGTACATGTTATTTAATTTAACTGTACAGTAGATTATGTTACTCATTTTTAATATGTGTATAAAGTCGTGATGTTTTTACCTCAGGTTTTTGCACGCATTCACGGATTAACATAGGTTTGGATTGCCCGTCATACGAGCAGTTCGAGTTACGAGCGTAGCCGCTGAACGGATTAAGTTCGTAACCCGGGGGCCCACTGTATATATATATATATATATATATATATATATATATATATATATATATATATATATATATATATATATATATATATGGGGAGGGCAAGAGGGCGCTCTAGGCCTGTGATAATCATTTCAACAATGCCGGTAATTTATAAAAACAACTGAGAAGGACTGAACTGAAATGGCACCGATGAGTCTGACGTAAGCGATGTTGAAGAGGAAGTGGCGAAACGTTTACCTCCCGAGTTGGAGGAGTTGTTTAGTAGCAGGGTTAGCAGGTGAGTCCGGTGAATTAGCATGCCGGCGTAGCAGCCCCACTTCCTTTAGCTTGTTCTCCAGTTCCGTGTTTAAAACTTGGCAAATCTTGCTTCTTCGGATGTGTAAGAAAACCCGTCAATTGTGCACGTATTGTGGCGTAAACTGACCGGAAAAACTTTCAAACAAACACTTGTTTGATGAACAAAACAACGCATTGTCGGAAGAGCGAGCCGGCCGAGCGACTGAGCGAGCGGAGCAGTCGAACTAGCGACCGAGCTCGCGGCCGAGCTAGCAGAGCGGCCGCTGCGTCTAAACGCGGCATATATTTTATCATTATATTTACATTTCCCCCCCAAAATGTGACTTATACTTCCAGTGCGACTTATATGTTTTTTCCTTCTTAATTATGCATTTTTTGGCTGGTGCGACTTATACTCCGACTTATAAGTCCGGAGTGTGTGTGTGTGTGTGTATATATATATATATATATATATATATATATATATATATATATATATATATATATATATATATATATATATATATATATATATGGTTGGAATTTATTTCTAAATCAACATGAACTCAAGTTAGTAATCTGACTCCAATTTGTGATCTTACCGCGCTCGTTCTGCAATAGAAAGGTATCAGGAAGGTATCATTTTCACACACGAGTGGATTTATTCCTAACACACAGATCTAATACAAGCACCTGGGTCTCGGTTCCCTCTCAATACAGCCCTGTACGCCTCTGTTGCCACCAGCAGACGTACTCTCATCCGAGTTGCCCAGCAATGAGTTATACTACACAATATGCAAATGGCACATCAAAAAAGGCATCCTGGCATTATTTTATTGGCTATGTGTATACTGCAGTTAACTTTAGCTTGCTCTCATTGGTCTTTCTTCCCCTGCAGAAGCGCTTGCTTACTCCTCCTGGTTGTAGCTTTCCTCACAGTTGTTTCCCACCAGGTGCCTCTGGGTCATTTCGTCCCCGCGACTAGCACCGTTTGCTCTGAAACATTCCATTCTTACACTCCCTTGAACCCCATATCCTGTTTTTTGTTCACTTTACAGTCTCACACTCTCATACACAGAATGTAGCAACATCTAATGAACTACTTTAAGCTCAAACTCTTATGTTCCTTTAATATATATATATATATATATATATATATATACACAGTGAGCCCCTGGTTTAGGAACTCCCTGTTTTAAAAAGTATTCATCAACATCATTATTCAACTTGGACCGTGGCGTTTTTTGTACCCCTCCTACGCACAAACCTTTCGTCTTACAAACAATCCAACGTGCCAGTCAGTGTGTCCGCACTATTTTTTTTCCCTTTGCTGCATCAAAAAAAATAACTATTCTCACATATCACGGAAACGCCGATGTGCTATTGGTCTTATGAGGTCACAGTCACAGTCTCAGTCACGGAGATGCCGATATGCTATTGGTCGATTAAGGTCACAGTCACGGTCTCAGTCACGGAGATGCAGACATGCTATTGGTCGGCGTCACGTCAATCACAGAAATGCCGATATGCTATTGGCCGAACGCCTTCATCTAGCTTGATGGCACAGCCGGTCGGTGTGTTGTGAAGACTTTGCAAACTTTATCTGTTAGACATGGCTCCTAAAATTGCAAGTGGCGGTAAAGGAAGAAGTAAGAGGATGACGACAATCGAAACGAAGCAGGAGATAATAAAAAAAATACGGAGGCGCACGCATAGTTAACCTTGCTAGTGAGTATGGCCGTAACCGCTCAGCAATCTTCTAAGGGCAAGAATTTCCTTGCCAGGGGACGGATTTCCGGACTATAGAGCGCACCTGATTATAAGCCGCAACCCACTACATTTTAGAGGAAAACCGATTTTGTACATACACAAGCCGCACCTGCATACAAGCCGCATGTGCCCACACTAAAACATGTAAACATATTTACAAAGAAAGACGGTACACAGAGAGAGATTTCAAAGTTTTAATAATATAACTTAACAATAATAATATAACTTTCTTCCCAAACGGTGCCTGTGACAGGGCAGGAAAACGGTAGCAACATGGTAGCAACACGCTAGCAACATGGTAGCAACACGCTAGCAACACAGTATAACAGCTCTGGTAAAACAGGTCTGGTAAAAGAACATACTGGTAAAAATCACGGTAAGCCATCTTCATCTTCCTCCTTTGAACTGAAGCCATCTTCCTCAGTGTCGGAATGAAACAGTGTCATATAGACGTCGTCACACACTCCCTCAGCCTCTCTCTCTCGCTGTCACTGTGCCCTCCTCTCCATCACGCAGCAGACCGGCTTTTCGGAACCCGTTGGTGATGGTGATTTTTTTGACGCTGCCCCACGCTGTCAGGATCCACTGGCAGGCTTGTGAATAAGTTGCATTTTGCTTGCGGCCAGTTTTAGTGAAAGATTTCTCGCCGCTGGTCATCCAATTCTCCCATTCAACACGGAGCGCCACTTTAAATGCACGATTCACACTAATGTCAAGCGGCTGCAAATACTTCGTTGTGCCCCCAAGAATCACAGCTGGAATGGAGTTTGGCCTGCGTCATATGCCTTTCTTTTTGCATTTTCCATGATGAGGGTATGTTCACGCTAATTTAATTCATGCACAAGACAGGAAGTTGCAGTCTTCCTCGACGCATATATTCCACCGGTCTTAATCTTACCTTTTCTACTTGAGCGCCCCTAGCGGCCGTTAGAAAAATTACATAAATTGGCCGCATCACTGAATAAGCCGCAGGGTTGAAAGTTTGGGAAAAAAGTAGCGTCTTATAGTCCGGAATTTACAATTATATATATATATATATATATATATATATATATATATATATATATATATATATATATATATATATATATATTTCTTATATAAGGAATTATTATATGTATTATTACATGTATTATGTTGTTCATCATTATTGCCATACCTTACCTAGTGTATAGCGATATGGGGAATACTTATAAAACAAACAATATAGCTGTCGTCAATGTTCAAAAAATAGCACCTACCACAACATTCATTTTTTTATTTTAAAGAAGAGATGGCTTTTCTAATTTGAGGGTCACAAGTGTTTTTTAAAAAATTCCAAGAAAAGAACGAACAAAAAGCAAATGTGTGTCTCTGTTAAAGGTGTTAATTTACGGAACAATTTTAGAATAAATATCAAATATGTGAATCATATACAGTTGGAGTGTGCCAAAAATGTTTAATCGGAATCGCGATTCTCATTTACTGAGATTCAAATCGATATTAAAGGTAATTAAATTGATATTTAAATGAACCAGAAATCTATACGCACCCTTTATGCTTCCGTCCTAAGCGCTGTGTCATTACGTCAGCTCGCAGCCCATTCCGAGATTGTTAAATTTGCGCTGTTTAAACGCAGACTTGTCTCTTACCCTCGGTCTTGAATTTAAATGTTTCTGTTCTGCCTTTCAGTTACAGTAATTTGTTCTAGCGACTCTTGCTGTGCTTTTATTTTGCCGCAAACTGTGCAAACAGGAAGCTTGGTGTGCCTTCGAGCGTGGTAGTTACAGAGTTGTAGAAAAGAACGTGATCGAATCCCTGTCGATCGTTTTATTCACAAACACATATTACTCACATACATGCAAATGAATAAAAATACTGTCCCTACTGTACTAAATATTATTTTACTAACAATTGTGACTGATAATGCTCCCGACGTTTTTCCCTTACCTTTACCTGCATTATCAATTTAGCTGCTCACTTGAAAAAGTTCTTATTCATATCTTGTTTATCATAAATGTACTGGTAAATATCAATAGTTTTCATTTGGGCAAAAGTTTAAAAATATAATACTGTATTAAATTATTGATGAAATCATATTTTGGAATATGAAATGACAATGTATCTTTTTCTACTATATTTTGTTTAATCTTTTTTTAGACCATAAAAGCTATACAGTTTATAGTTAGCTTAAAAAAAGCAGTTGTCAACATGCTATTTTTGTGGGCATGCTCCTTACAAATCAAAACTGTAAAAAAATTCATTATTTCTCTTTGTTCTTCTGTCTTGCAAAAATGACCCACATAGTAAGATGATTCTTTGCGCTTATATACTGTAGATTGAAGGAGACATTTTTAAGTACCGTAATTGAATCAAATCGTGTGGAATCGAAAATTGTTGAGAATTGAAAATCAATCGGAGGCCCCAAAATCGGAATCAAATCATGAGACAGCCAAAGAATCCCACCCTTTAAATAAAAAACAGAGTTATTTTAATATATTAAGTACATATAAAATTTGATATTCTGAAGAACAGTGGTTCTTAAAGTGGAGTCTGTGGGCTGCTTGCAGGGGGCATGTGAAATAATTTGGGTTATTCATAAAAATATATTTGTTCTTTTAAAATTCATTCTATCACATTTTAAAACATAAAGGTATTCATGACTACAATACAGCAATTAATTCAACCAGGTTAATTTATTCTAAAAAATGTAATAATTTTTAAATTTGTCAAAATGCATTTTGTGTCTACAATTTCAAAAGCGGCATTTTATTTTACAATGCTGCTTTGGACTAAATAATTGGCAGCAACCTGTTTGGAGAAAATTGACCCAGTTTGTTTAGAGGAGGCATGCAATGTGCAATTTTTAATTTCTAACCTTTACTATGGCTGAAAAGTAACAAATATACTTGTCAAATTGAATCTGTTGTTGAATAAAAAGAGTATTTATGTTCATCTTAAATGCTTTTTTGTTTTTTCGTTTGTTTCCACAAACATTTGCAAATGGGGTCCTTGTAAAATTTGCTTTGCCAAAGGGACCCCTGACTCCAAAAAGTGTGAGAACCCCTGCTGTAGTGAATGCTGAATTAAGAGGTGTTTATTTCTGTTTTGATTGATTTATGACAAAAAGCATTATTTCATTATACAGGGTGTTCCAAAATGTTTGACCCCATTTTGTAGGTCAATAATTATTGCCAATTTCGTTGAATGACATCAAATGTTCACAGCTTGTGTAGAAACATTTCATGTTTTTGTGTGTAACGTTTGGCAGTTCTATCTTTTCAGGTTAAAAAATGCTGTTCACTTCAAAAGAAAAGGCATTTTGCATATTTGAGTATGCTCGGACTCAGTCACCGAAGACAGTATAGCGTGCCGTCTTCACAAGTTTTGCAAAAAAAAGCACCAACTACGAAACAAATTAGGACTTGGCACCATAAATTTAAAGAAAAGACTGCTTATGCATACCTAAATTGCCAGGATGGAAATCAACATGTGCAGAGTCACAGGTGGCGCTCATATTGAACATTTATGAAAATCTATCATCAAACCAACACATATTTGTACTTTTCCTTGTTAATTTTACCAATTAAACTTCAACATAGAGTGTATGAGATATGGGCAGTTAGAATGGGGTCAACCATTTTGGAACACCCTACCTAGTGTATTTCCTCGTATTTAAATATCATGTAAAAAATGAACTAAAACAAAGGGTGGACCAGACAAGCCTTTGAAATTCTTCCACTTTATTTATCTTGTTTAATTTTATTTAATTTCCCTTTGTATTATGTTTATATGGTCAATAAATCAAGTCATAAAATGTATAATGTAATATATATTGTACATCTTAAAAGATCTTAAAAGTAAACAGCTTAAAAGTAAAACGGCTTGTGAAACTGCGTAGTTTGAGGATCACTGAAACAACGAAAGTGGAAAAAACCTGAGGAAAATTTCAGTCAAAAATCTCAAGCCTGCTGATTTTGGAATCATGGAATTAAGTAGATGGATGGAAAAAGAGAGAAAAGTGTAAAAAAGACAGAGAGAAAAGATTGAGGTTCAAGTGAAGGGCAGGATGAGTTTGAGTGCATTGGTGAGCTGGATGAGAAAGTGTGTCATCCATGACAGATTTGTGTTCGGCTGTTAGTGGTTGACACTCTCACATTTCTCACACTGAAAAATGCTTTGAGTTTGTAGCCGGAAATACATGGACACACAGTCCACACACATACATATTCCAATCTTCAGCAAGAGTGTGGTGTGTGTTTGCAGGGGGATGGGATACATGGGGTGTGTGGACCTTTTGTCTGTTACCATGGTGACAATGGGCCTTCTAGTCTTCATTTTAGTGTGTGTAGGTAGTGATACATATTAAGTGCTTGCCTGACAGTGCAAGAATGACGACTTCTTCCTTGCCTGACTGATTGTGTGCATGTGTGTGTGTTTGTAGAAATAAAATGATATTGAAGTTGCTTGATGACAGTTGCATTAAAAGTTACAGATAATTCCTTTTAAGAATGTACTTGCTTGTTGGTCAAGGTAACAAAAAGAAAAAAAACTCATTTTATTTAATTTTATGTTTATCCTACGTTTACCTTAAAAATAAGTGATTTGATACTTTAGAAAAATTAACAGGAAATGCAAGACACTGCAAGACTCTGGCAAGACACCACCAGTGCAGTCCATGAAAACACCAAGGGCCCTTTAGAGAAACAAACACGTGTCAAAGACATTCTGTAATACATGCAACTCAGACGAAACTTCACATACAGGCATAGTACAGTGTTTTTTTTTTAAACATCACACAAATTAAAGTCATTATTGCATTATCATCAAAGAAAACAGTGCTGCCACTATCCAGTTCTTGACTGAAGTGAAAGCAGTTCAATTGCTTGCAAAGACTAAAAGATAAACACATTTAAAATGGATTTGGCTGCACAAAATCAACTTAGATTGGATGAATGTCACACTTGACTCCAAACATCAATACAAATGGTTATTGTGTGGTGAGGATGCTCACAGCCTGTAGAGTGGCATTTCAATCCACTGAAATCAGTCACGCAGTGACAACCACAACAGACTTCAAAGCACCTGGAGATATAACATATTTAATGAAATTCTACTCTATAACACATATTTGTTAAAACTAGTGAGTTAAGATGAATTATCCATCCATCCAATTTCATTTTAATTAAACTGAGTTTAAATAGAACAAAATTTAATTTACAAAAGATTTTTTTTTTTTTTAATTTAGTGAAAACAAGCAATCTCAGTGAACCACTGCTGCTCAATGTGCTATGGAACAGGTGTATTAAGACATAACACTGAAAATAAAACAGTACATGGCTTCAGAAGTTGGATATCAAAGGACAGACAATATTGTACATTACAACCCTCTCCCCCCCAAATAATAACATTACTATGTAAAAAAATAAATAACAATAAATTCGCTGCATTCTACCCCATGTATCAGTTTCAAATGGAGGCTATTGTACTGGATAACTATTCACATGAGGCTGGTTGGTAAAGTTCCCATTAAAACCTTGGGAAGTATACATACATGGTAGTAAAGTATTTTTTGGAAAATGTCAGTTTGTTTCTTTCAAAGTTTTGTCGTGTGTCTTGTGACTTATACTTAGACTGGCACAATTGAACAACCTCTGAAGACCAGATTTGCGATAGGATTGTCTGGCTTTTGCTCAAACTGGTATAAATGGACCGAATCGATATCATTCAATATGCATATATTTGGCAGAGAAAGTGCCCTCCTCTATCCAAATGAGCCTAATTGATAAATGAAATCTTATTCACTGATAAGGAGCTCACAACAGATGAATGTTCCTTAATGAGGAAAATGCTGATGTCCATAATTTGAGATTTATGTATGTGGGCGTTAGATGGCCATGTGAATTTTGGGGATTATTGGCCAGTCCAACTTGCACCTTGGTCAGGACGCATAGCTCCCGTTTTGACAATATAATCTACAATATTAACACAATAACCTTTTCACCTGTGGAATGTTCTTGAAACTTAAAGTCTATTGAATAAAAATAACAATAATAATACATTTACTTTTAAAGTGCCTTTCATATTACTCAACACCATAAAAATCTTAACTTACATTAACCCTTGAGGGAATGGTAAGAAACATAGAACTTTTTTTTCCCCAAAACATCTCACAGCATTTTAGGTATCATAACAAAACCGTTTATGAATACCTTTTTACTTTCACCAGCTCAAATTATCCTTTGGCATCACGTAAGTTTAAAAAACAAAAAAACAACAACAACAAAAAACAACTGATTGCCCCTTTATGGACAATAATAGTAGACTTAGCCTAATAGCAAGCCAAACTATGTTGGTTTTCAAAAGACAAATCTCCTGAGGAAGGAAAATGCCCCAATCAAAAATGTGATTTTGTGAACTGCAAAGACTTGGAAGTGAACACAATTGTGGCACATTTTTTTTGTTTAACATTTTGTTCATTGTTCAATTGTTCTTTTTATTCAAGTTCTAAATTTTCAGCACAAAAATGTGTCTCTTTTCCCGGGGAAGTAAGGCTGTTGCTTACCCACATGTATAGTGGGGGTAAGAACCTTTGAAGCGGAACCTTAGGCGTCAGGTTGTGTTGCCCAGGCTCCTCTTGAAAAGAGGGCATGCACACCCTCTCTTCAGAGGAGAATTGGGATTGACAACTGCATGGGTGTGTCGTCATTGTCCTCCCCACCACTTGTATTTTTCAGGTTAGTCTGTTTTTGATGTTTATTTGATAGCGATGTGCTGAACTAAACCCGATGCACTTAAAGGACAATGTAGTAAGCTATGAGTTCGTAGCCTGAGGTGGTTTGAGTTTAAGTTTGCTTGGGGCATCGGGGGAAGGGCACGGTAAGACAGAAGCTGATGGTCATTATTATCAGATGTGGTGATTGACCACTTTGTTTGACAGTGTGAGTGATGCTGTAAAAGCAACAGCTCTTAACTTATTTGTGTAAAAAAAAAAAAAATCAATCGAATGAGATGAATGAATTATGAATGTTTAGTAATTGTTATTTGAAACCATGAATTGTGACCATGAAAATCTATGTCTGTGATAACCTGAACATGATTGAATTGGGAAAAGAAAGGATCATTTTGTGTTAATAAAAGAGAGGAGAATTGGGACAACTGCATGGGTGTGTCTTCATTGTCCCCTCCACCACCTGTAGTTTTCAGGTGGGATCAACTCAATTGTTACCTGGGATCCCAGGCAATTGGGACCTGTAACAAAATGGTGTTGTAGAGTCTCATTTTGGACAATGTGTGTCACACATAGTGTAATGTCCATGTATTGCCCTGTTGCGGATTAGTGGCTGGGGAAACACTGTTTTTAAGGAGGTGACATGAGGTAAGAGGGACAAGGTACACAGGGCAGTACAATACATTTAAACAAATAAAAACTCATGAAGAAGAAGTCATGATGTCATGCCAAATACATTGGAGCTGAGCTGTAAATTAAGTAAAACGATATAATACTGAGACCAAAGGTGAATATGGCCGAGATGATGACCCTTGCCCATTGAAAATCTCTTTAGGGCAATTTTACCTAGGCTGAGCATAAGCACGGAAAGTGTTTCACTTTCTGTCAGTGAAGCGATGACCAATCTGGTGCAAGCATGGCAACACTTCAGCCTATAAGTTGCAGTGCTCACTTTGCATTGCTTGTAAAAATAAGAATTTTTGCATTGTGTTCCATTTGTTGTTAAGCACGAGGAACCCTATGAACGAGGACTATGCCGTTATGGAGCACCAACGTGAGTTGCTGCTGACAGCGTCTTGGGACAATGCGCTTGTTAACTGTTTTGTCATGATAAATATGTCGGCCTCCTTCCTAATAAATAGACCAACAATGACAAGAATAGTGTTCAGTGTTATTGGCTGCGTGAATGGTTGTTCGTCTCAGTGTGCCCTGCAATTTGCTAGTTACCAGTTCATGGTGTCCCCCGCCTACTGCCCAAAGCCAGCTGGGATAGGCACCAGATAGCCTAATACCTTGGTGAAGATAAGCAGCTGTAGAAAATGGATGGAAACAAATCTACTTGTCCTTACTGCAGCGGTACTGAAACTTTTTATCACCACGGACCCGTCAACGGTTGGGATTTATCTTGGGATTCATAAGCCAAACAAAGGACAAATGAATGAACTGTTAAACTAAATCAGTTACAAAACATGATTTCAGGTGTGGTCCACGCAGCCCAGTACCAGTTGATCCAAGGACCAGTATTGGGCCGTGGACTGGTGGTTGGGGACCTTTGCCTTACTGCATCATCATTCAGCTGAGATAGACTGCTCCCACTCATCACTGACACGCAACACGAAAAACGCTAGGCAAAATGGGTGAACAGAAAATTATGTGCTGCATGGAGCCGTAAAAAAAAAAGTCTCATAGAAGCCAAATCATGAAAGTCAAAACTTGTCGTAAGAATTTTTATTAACCTACTAGGAAAATGCCGAAGTAGGCTAGAATACACAGCCTTCATGATTAAATGTTTATTTTCACTGCAGCACATGCATCCTGAGAAAATGTGACTACTCTGCTGTACAATGGTGTTTTATGTTTTAACTTCCAATCCAAAATTAGTACAGTATTTTCTTTCATTGTATTGATGAAGTAATGCCTTCCTATTACGCTGATTCAAAAATAACAAAAAAAAAAAAAAAACAACTGACAAAACCATTTATGTGCCATTCCAAACATATACTGACAACAATCAGAAACGCCTTTCAAACCAGCCAATGTGTTACTAAGTATTTAACTATTTATTGTGACTTCTGTTTTCGGACATCACTGGACAGCTTCTGGACATCGGGCATATAAGATGTTTTTTCTGTATGACAACTTCTTATTACAAAGCAAACATGGCAGGTGATGCTTCCGCATTTGCAATGAAAGCAAATTATTCGGTCCAAGAACTGTTGAATTCTCTATTTTGCTCAGGGATCTATGGCCCACCAAACCCACAATTTTGTTGTTGTTGTTTTTTTTTTTTTTTTTTGGGTTGCCTATGGCAAGTGGATGAGCTCCTCCAATGTTAATCCATGTTTGTTTTGAGTTATGCAGTACACTATTTAGAACACCAAAGTCTATCCCACTGAGGCTGCTGCTCTCGTGACCTGACCAGATGAAGCAATGGATGATGGATCTTTTTTCCGTTTTCAAGGACAAACAAACATGATTGATCAATTGACTAACTGACTGAATATATTCGATTCAAGATTCAGGAGTTTTATTGTCATATGCACAGTAATACCACACAATGAAACACATTACAAGATTTAAAAATAAAGACAGAAAGAAAACTAGCTCATCATGGTTCAAAGGGAATATGAAAAAAAAACACACAAAAGAAATCTATGCATTCTGATACCTTTTATTAAAAAATGTACTTGTATCATATCAATACACTAGGCAATCATTTATATACAATAGTGTATCCCAAGACAAACCAAAACATGTGCCTCTTTATACATTTACACATAATTTTATGTATGAGTGTGACTTATAACCATGTTTCAAGCGTACATGCTAAGATATAAAAATAAAAACTTTTTAAACAGCTTGTTCTGTTCATACCTGTTTTTAATGTTTTTGTTACACTATATTTTTAAATCGCTATTTAGACAAATTGAGTCATTCACACGTTTTCAGTTACATAAATTGAGTCTTTGAGAGCCAATAACATGTCTTATGGAATTCTTACCCAAAGGCATTGAATCACAGCATTGAACATGATGTCAGGGCTATTTGACTAGGACAGTGAGCTCCTAATTGCTCATGATAAGCTAACACCAGCAGTGTGTGAATATGTTTTTAAGTGGGTGAATGAGCACTGAGGAGACATTGTGAATCACTTTGATTTATGTGAACATTAAGGTACTATATTAATATACCTCGCACAGTATCAGCTCAGCCAGAACTCTTCTGCACTTAATAACCTTACATTGCATTGTAAGTTGTCATAGCAACATAATTAAACTGACGTCTTCTTTAATATAATGCCAACAGTACCTGTTAAGGGGATTTAAACAGATTAATGCATGCATAAAATTTTAAACTGCAGTGATTATGGATAAAGAGCAAAAAACTGAAACACTCCGAATTTGGATCAGGACCAACGAGTCTGCCTTCATAGAAAACTACTTTAAAGAAAATTACCTGATACTGTATATACATTCTTTCCCAATATGTAATGCAAAATGTGTTAAACACGTGGCAATTTTGGCAAAATTAAAAATGAAAAACATGCTCGATGCATTTGATATGGCATGTTACGCATAAGTCCAATCAAATAAGGCATTGTTCCTTTTTAAGTTCTACTGTCATACAACTTTTCAAACCCACAGCACATTTTGTTGCTGTTCCAGTTCCACTTTCATGTGCAAATGGTTTTATATAAAAAGAAAATCTTAACTGACTCAATGCATATACATGTTGAGAACGAGTTAGGGGAGTAATTTGTGGTGACTGGTAATGTACTGTATGTAAATGTACCCTTCACTCGAGAAGTGTTATCATGTTCACTTTTAGAAGCAAAACATATAAAAACAAATCTGTGTTTCACAGCTTATAACGCTGTTTCATAAAAATAATATATTATGGTAGTTTTTTCTTCAAATTGATAATTGACACATGCAAAACAGCAACTCTATGAAACAAATCTTTTACTCAGACATTATTAAATATGATTTTTTTAAAATTTATCTTCCTACCTGTTAATTTAAAAAAACACACACACACAACAGTTATTTATATGAGAGGAGGAAGCTAGTCAGGCCACATTTTCAGAAAGGCAGAGAAAAGCATCTGTGTGACATATCATCCGAAATAAAAACTGGTGCAACATACATTATACAGGGCCACGACATGATTACATGAACAATTATATATTACAGACGTACAACAGGTGTGACTTTCAGGGAGAAAGACTTGACAAGTGCTTTTACTGAAGTTTGCGCGATCAACATTGTTTTCAACTCAGTCTTGTCAACACAGAACATCACGTGTAATGGTGGACTTGGGGCAGTTCGCATGAAATTTGTTACTTTCAATATTTCAAACACTTTGCAACATGGGGACCTGTGTGTATACATTTCTTTGAAAAATTATTGATACCCCTAAATCTATTCACATTGTGTAGTTTTTCAATCATGAACTATGCATTTTGTTGAGATTTTACAGTATGTTATATCAACAAATGTTAAACAACTAGTCGCACAATAATTGTGGCGTGAGAAAATGGTACAATTGTTTTCCGCAGTTAACAGGGTTTGACTACCCCGCATGAAAAGTGAAATCTGCAAGTAGGATCTTTTACCTCCCAATGTCTTCCAACAGCACTCTAGGAAACAACTTCTCAACATGCTGTTTTGTCCTCACCGTACTCCTTCTGCTGTACGTTCTCGTTTACATTTGACCTTCACTCAGAGAGTCTTGCTTGAGGTACGACATCCACTAGTGAGGACAAGAATTGTAATCCACTCCTGCCCTGATTGGGTGCGTTTGCAGCGGCAGCCAATCACGTGTCTTGTAGGCGTGCCCAGAAATTGATTGATTGCCTGGAGTTTTCCAAGCTGTTGACTGTGTCTCCAGCAAGCAGTCTGCACCTCACACGCGAGTGACAAACAGTGGTGAGAGAAATACGGTGATGATAAAACAAAACGCAGTTGTAATAAATTGGAATTTTGATTTTGATGTGTATAGGGATTTTTCCAGTTATCACGTTTGGCCAGCTATGGCTCCACTCTAGGTCCGCAAAAGCTCCAAAGGGCGCGAAAAATGAAGCGCGGAGTAGCAACACTAGACACCGTAGACACTGTATACATGTTTCAAAATTTTAAGTGATTATAAATATGGAAAATATTTTATTTAATTTTTATTTATTTGTATTCACTCCGCTTTACTTATCCTGAAAACAATCAAGTGCCATCAATTACCTTCAGAGGTCATTCAATAGATTTAGCATGTATGTAATTTATATTTGGTGTATATACACTTATCTATGAAATCCTCAGCAGTCTGAGAACAACACTATGAAGACCAATTAACTCACAAGACAGGCCATTAGGGTTGTGGTTTGCTTCATGGTTAGAATTTAAAAAAAAAAAGAAAGAAAATATTTGTCCAATATTTGAATATATATATATCTCAAAGATCACGCTCAATTTATCATCAAGTATTGTAGTTGGTTGTGTTTGTTGTTTTGCCTCCCTCTTGAGCCGGTTTCAGGTAATTCCACCTATTTTCTGTTGGCGTCAAACTGCCTTTGCTGCAACGTGTCACTCCAATGCTGGTCTGCTATTGTTCGGCGTCTCGACTGCCTAAGATACTTCTCTACATGATGGGGTCAGCGTGATGGGGTCACAAAGACGCTGGTCTGCTATTGGTCGGCGCACAGGGTCACAAAGATGGTTGCCTAAAGAGTTGATCTTGTGTGAGAGTGCTTTCAATATCGTATTTATTATGCATTTTAATGCTTAATTCAAACTTGAATTGGTTATCCATGAGTCCCAAGATTACTCGTGATGTTAAAGAGAGACGTAAGAAGATAATTAATATGGAAACAAAGCTGGAGATAATCAACAAATACCAAGAAAGCTAAGCTACCTAGCCTAGGCCAACCTTACTAGGGAATATGGCCATAACAAGCGACACTCAAAGGTAAATAAATATTTATATATTTTTTATTTATGATATTTAATTGTATTCATGTATATTATACATAAGTAGCACTTACTATTTAGATATCAATTTCCATATGTATATACAATTTTAATATTTTTACCTGGGGTTTTACACGCATTAGCTAATTAACATAGGTTGGAATTGCCCGCCATACGGCGAATTCCAACTGTACACATCTCTTGAACACAGCTTCTAGATGAGGAAGGAAAAACTCAAAAACCCCATCTGGGGAAAATAAGAAAACCTTCAGAAATGACCACAACTGAGAGGAAGCCCCTCCCAGCCTCATCAGGCTGCAATAGATGCCGAGTGCTAGAATAACACATTGTGCCACATTAAACCTTAAGTGTTCAGTGTATAAGATGCCATGATTCCAGGTAACTCACTTGGGTAAAATCCTCCTCACAAACTCAGCTGGTGGGTCCATCCCAAGGTTCAGACTTAATTTCAAGTCTTGAATATTGATGTTCAAAGACACTCTTCATCTAATCTGACCAAGTTTGACCAATGCCAAAAGAAAGGAAAAAATAATTTAGTGTCTGAATGTACAAGGCATACCACTGCCACTGCAAGAAAATTGACAGAAGAGCAATGGCCGTTTTATTTGGGGTGGCAAAGGGGTGGAAGTTATAACCCTCCACAACACTTACACACACGGACACACATGCACGTTTACACACACACACACACGCGATGTGTTTCCTAGCCCCTAACCTTAACTATCACACCCGATTGCTTAATCCTAACCATTAACCAAAGTCCAAATCAAACCTACAAAAGAAACAAGTCTTGACCCTCAGAAAAAGGTCAGAACTTGTCGGTTTTAACAAAATGGTCCCCACAAGTGCAAGCGGCCCCCACAAAGACTATAAAACCTGGGATTCCATCGACTCCATGTGGTAAAAACCAAAGACGCACGCACACACGCGCACACTATGCACACAACATAAACACTGCACTGAATTTACACTAGTGGAGATTTACAAGAATAAAAGTTTGCAGAACTTAACCAGGTTGAAATGGTTGAAATGAGCCCTGAAATTGAGTGCAGAGTGAAAAAGAGAAGTACGAATTTTGAAGCGGGTTGTAGTTGGCGAGTGAACAAGCACAACCAGACACCACATAAGCAAGGGATATATGCTTATTAATCATTTAAATTGATTAATTGATTTTATTGACCATAAAAACACATTACTAGATTCGAGAAAAATTCGAAAGAAAGAAAAGGGACATGGGAAAAAAAGGAAACGTCAATGGATTTTAAAATTCAACATGATTTACTGTACGTATTCTATGAGAATAGGAAGAAGTAATAGTTCTACCTCGTGTTTTATAGTTTTTACATGTAATTCATGGTGTTAATACAGCAGTTGGTGATTGATCTCCCAAAACAAAACTAAAACACATAAGTAGTATATAAGCGGCAGCAGCAAAATATGGATTAAAAATTTATTTTTGTCTTGGATAAGCCGCACTGGACTATAAACCACAGGTAATAACATCAGATCTTTCCGCAAAAAGATGGTGAATGAAGTTTATATATATATATATATATATATATATATATATATATATATATATATATATATATATATATTATTTTGTTATTTAATTTTTCTATAATTGTCTGCCAACAGCAACATCCTCTCTTTAACAGAGTGAACATGCCTGCATGTTTAGTCCCAACATATTTATCGAAAAAGGATGGATGGATGAATATTTGTTAGTTAGATAGCAGTTCAAAATCAAAATCAATACTACAATAGCATCTTTTTTTGTCTCCCTTTGCTTGATAATAAATGAATAATCTTAAGACATTCTGCATAATTCATATACAATCAAATACATAAATAAATAACATATATTGTATACTGTATATAACATTTACACATCACAAATTTACCCAAAATTGTATACATTCTCTTGTTAAATTTATATATTTTTTTAATAATAATGTTTTAACACTTTTTGGGCACAGCCATTGATTCACATTGATTCACATCTTGATTCACATCTTTTCAGTTCTAGGTGATAGTTGTTCCATAAATTGACACCTTGAAGAGATAGATACACACAATTGCTTGCTGGTGATTAGCAAAAAAAAAAAAAACAATACAAAACAAAAAAATGAACAGACAAACAAAACACACAGATAAACCGCACTGGATTGTAAGCCGTATGGCTCAAAACAAGAGGATAAAGTCGCGGGTTATAATCCGAAAAAGACAGTATATCTATTTTCATGCATTTATTTTTACATTTGTTAAGAAAAGTTTGTCATATATATATATATATATATATATATATATATATATATATATATATATATATATATATATATATATATAAAAAACTAGAAATTTCTTTGTTTTTCATTTTGTCACAAAACGTTTTCATTTATGCAAGTTATACGTGAAGAATCAAGACAACAAACAATTGAAGAAACGCAAAATCTATGTTATTGATTGAAAATCAAAAAATGCTATGTTCACAATTATTCATACACTAGATCAATGTCTTCATAATCAAATGCCATAGCTTTTATTTTTGATCGGATTCAGGTAAGGACTCTGACTTGGCCATTTTAACATTTTCATATCATTGTCCTTGTCCATTTCTTCCCTTCCTTGGCAGTTTGTTTTGGATAATTGTCCTTCTGGACCATCAGGTTGTGGTTGAGCTGGAGTGTCTCAGCAGACTCTTTCAGGTGTTCAGGAAGCAGTGTTTTAACCAGTCCCACGCGGTAGTGGGACAGAAGCAGATTGAGTGAGACGGTGTCCCTCGAACCCTATCGAAATTTAATATGACAAATGGGTGTTTTAAATGTCTCGCATGCGGACATTTCCACCAATTTATTTGGTCTGCAGAGGATGTTCTGCAATGAGTGTGAGGCGATTTTTGCACAAATTTCCAGAAGGGATATTTCTATCAACAAGGCAATAAATGCCGCGGTCAAGCCGGCCTCCACTCACAAAGACAAAGTCAAGCCAGCCGTGCCTATTTTTTTAAACTAAGGCATTTGGAAAATGTCCGCCAATGAGTGATGGCACTTCACTTCTTTTCCATTCACCTCAAGATTGAAAAGAAATCTCTGTTGTGAGTATGATGCCTAAATGGGGTTGGGTGTGGCATGTGAGTGAGAACGTGATTAGGCCAAAGCACGCATGCTTGGCAACAGAAACGTTGTTGAGGCAGAAGATGAAGATAGAAACATCCATCTTAGAGTGCTTTTTAAAAATAATAAAGTGAGAATTTGTCACGTCGAGGCATGGCGACGTGAGGCGGTGGAGGGAAAGGGGCTCAAAACGCAGGAGGACGGAGAGGGTTTGCTCAAACAAAAATGCTCTTTTAATAATAAAACAGGACAGGAAAAGCAGAAGACAAAAACTTGACAAAGTAGCAAAATAAATGAGGAACGGAATATAACTCACGAGACTAAATGGGACTACGGGGGAAGACTGGAGGACGAGTACAGAGGCACAGGGAACACGAAGTGACGAGGTACAATAATCCGACAAAAGCAACAGAGGGACGGTGGTTTAAATACAAGGAGACTAATTACTGAAAACACACTACAGCTGGACGGGGATAGGAGGCAGGGGAACCGGATAGGCTAACACGAGAGGAGCAGGGGCACACGGACAACAGGTGGACGAGATAAAACTAACGAGACTGAGAAAGGCAGGTGCAGGGAAAAACAACGCGAATGAATGACGAAATGAACCAGGAACTACTTAAACTAAATCCAAAAACCCAAAAAACCCCAGACAGAACGTGACAGAATTGATTGCTAACCCTGCCTCGCCGCCCATTTTGTCGATTGCGGCTGCAGCTAGGTCAACGTTTGAGGACCGCTTATCCGGAGGGAAACTCCGGAACTAAGTACTTCCACCGTGTCCCCCCGATTACAGCTTAGGGACATAATTGGAACAGCGCATTTACAAACAACATAATCATTTATAACCGAAGCATACACGTCCATGTCAGCCAAGCAGGAGTCTTTTATTTTGAAGGTCATCATGCAGAGAACCTAAGAGGAGCTGGCTTGACTTCGCCTTTTAACGTACAGGCTGGCTCAACTTCCGTAATATTCTGTCAATTTTTTTCCACATGTCCCTTTCATTGAACATAAGCTGTTTGACCTTAAAGAGGATGTAACTCGAGCACATTGTACACGATCAATCGTGAACTTCACCAACTTCATTGTGTGGTATGAAAATGCTATACATATGACAGTTAAACTCTTGAATTCATGAATTCAACAGTATGCTAAAAGACAGGCTATTGGCTACAGAACTATTGTACTTCCTGTGCGAATTCAATTAGGCTGGAACTTGTAACAATTGAAAATCAAATATTGGAAATATAGATACTCCTTATATTTTGTTGTTATTTTAAAAAAATGATTTTTATTTGTTTTAAAAATAAAAATTGGAAATAGACCTAAATTCGTTTTTGGATATTTGTTTATGAAATAAAAACAGAATGCACATAACCTACACAGACCATTCTTTGCACGTCTATAGATTGAAGAAGTCATATTTAATTGAATCTAATAATTCCGAATCGAAAATCAATTCTGAATCGAATCTCAAGTATGACAATTAACATTTTCCAGTACTGAATAGTATTGTAAACTGAGCAAAAAATTGTACAGAAAAATAAACTTTAATATTTACATGTGTGTACTCATTTACCTTCATTTATATGATGTGCACATGAGAAATGTAAGCACAGTATCATCTGATAAGTGTAACATTAAAGTAGATTTAAATGGACCTTTAAAAAAATATATCACGGTCTAACAGTTCTCCAGCTCAGCCACCTCATTTCCAGCCTCACACCTGCTCAGCCCTCCTGCCAACCAGCCCTGAACACCAACACCTGCTACCACTCACCCACCCAGTGAAAAAACCCAGCCACTTCACTTCACAACCCGGCAGATTGTCTCTATGCGCCACGCCGAGCTTTCCAGCAATTCCTTCGGCCTGTCTGCCTGTTCTTCGACCCTATCTGTTCTTGACAACCCAAAAGCCCAAAAGTCTGACCGACCTGCCCAAGCCCCCTTCCCAGCCGCCTCTCCTCGCATGGCTGCCTGCCAAGCTCCGGCTCCCCTGACTCCGAACCCCCCATCACTATGCCACACTCCCGTCAGCTCCCACTCCAACCAGTACCTTCTGATCAATAAATGTTCTGTCATTGCACTTACCAGTCCGTGCGTGCTCTTGGGTCCTCACTCCCGCTCCCGTAACACTCAGATGTTCAAGACAAATGATAAACATCCAGCCATGTCTTTTTATATTTTTTAATTATTTACTGTTCATATTTATTGTCATGTTTGGTAGGAGTATGTGGTTTTAGTTCAATTCAGGTTTAGGTTCACTTTAGTTCTGTTCATTTTTCTCTTTTGTCTGCCTTTCCTGTCTGTCTCGTTTGTCTGATCTCATCCACCTGCCTGTTTACCTGCCCCCTGCGCATCATCCAATCAGTTTTCCCTGCCTCTCGTGTCATCCAGCTGTTTCGCATTAGCCTAAATTAGAGTGAGTGTATTTTAAGTTGCAGTCTAGTTCTGTTTGATTGTCGGGTCATTGTCTTTCCTAGCCGTCTTGGTGCCGTGCCATCCGTGATCTTCATCTTCTCCGTGTAGCCCCTCGTATTAACGTGAGTTTGTTTCTGTTTTGAGTGTTTGTGTTGTACTTTGTATTATATTTTTTGTTTCTTCCCATCCTCCCTCAGTTTTTATTAAATCATCGTTTTGAGCCTCAACCCTATCAGTCCCCACCTTTCTTGGTTCCACCTTTTCCCATGCTCCTCACCACTATGCCTCACGACCGTAACATTTATTTAATATGTGCCAATCAGAACAGCACTCCTAATTTGTTTGTATATCAGCTACACAATGACAATGGAGATATTCTATTCTATTCTATGCTTAACCTGTAAGTCAGGGGTCACCAATGTGGTGCCCACAGGCACCAGGTAGCCCCCAAAGATCACTTGAGTAGCCCACAGCCCTGTTCTGCAAATAGCTTACAAGAGTTAGAACGTTTTGGTGATTTTTCTATGAATTTTATAAACAATTATACATGCATTACATTTACATTACATATTACACTTGATTTACATATTTACTATGACTGTTCCTTAATTATTGTGAAAAATCATTAACAGGATCTGTATCTTCGCATAAACTGGTATCCCTTCGTATTGCTTAGTACCAAAAAAAAGTAGCTCTCAGTTTAAAAAATGTTGGTGAACCCTGCTGTAAGTGTTTGGCAAATGTATATGAGATGACTCTATCTTGTGTGTATGTATGTTTTTTAAATATCTTATAAATGTTGTATGTATGAAAAAATCTCTGCCACTATTTTTTCTAGTCTGGGATCTTCTTTACCATTATTCTTCTTCCTCTTTTTTCTTCTTTCTTTTCCCTTTCCCGTCTTTTATGTTCCTGATCTGTCCTCTCATGCATGATTCTATCCTTTTGTGTTTGATTTGCCACCTGCTCCTCCCCTCCATTTCCTGTTGTGGTCCCCTCTCACACCCTTCCGGCATCTTGTCCTTCCCTCTTCCCTGGATGAACTATTCACAGAAGCAACACCCACCATGTATAGACCTGTTTACACACCTCCTCCTCCCCGCCCGCCACCTGCTCCGCTTGCTCCTTCTGGCACCCATTTGACTTACTCCTCCTCCTCTGATCCCCCACCAGTGTCCCCCAGCCCAGGCGTTGCCCTTCCCTCTGCCCCCCGTGACCTGGTCCCTGTCCAAGTGTCCAGCCGATTTGTCCGACTCAGCTGGCAGCCCCCAGAGGACACAGGCAGATCTATACAGACATATGGGGTTTATTACTCCCAAGATGGCATTGAAAGGTAAGACTTTTGTCTTGGTTCAGATTTTCTTTGATTTTACATCTTCTACATTTAAAATGTCAAGTCAGGGTTTAAGCATTCTTTACATTCCATATAAACACAAAAATATAAACACATTTGTTTTTGCTTCCATGGTTCATGAACCATGAATCAAGGCCTATTTAAATATATATATATATATATATATATATATATATATATATATATATATATTTAAATAGGCTACTTATATTTTTGTGTTTATATGGAATGTAAAGAATGCTTATATATATATATATATATATATATATATATATATATATATATATATATATATACACAGTGAGCCCCCGGTTTACGAACTCCCTGTTTTACGAATTTTTCATCTTACGAACGTGGGCCGCGGCGTTTTTTGTCCCCCTCTTACGCACAAACCTTTCGTCTTACAAACAATCCAACATGCCGGTCAGTGTGTCCGCACTATTTTTTTCGCTTTGCTGCGTCAACAAAATGAACTATTCTCGCATGTCACGGAAACGTAGATATGCTATTGATCTTATAAGGTCACAGTCACGGTCTCAGTCAAGGAGATCTGGATATGCTAATGGTCGGCGTCACGGCAATCACAGAAATGTCGATATGCTATTGGCCGAACGCCTTCATCTAGCTTGATGGCACAGCCAGTCGGCGTGTTGTGAAGACTTTGCAAACTTTATCTGTTAGACATGGCTTCTAAAATTGCAAGTGGCGGTAAAGGAAGAAGAAGGAGGATGATGACAATCGAAACAAAGCAGGAGATAATAAAAAAAAATATGAAGGAGACGCACGCATAGTTAACCTTACTAGTGAGTATGGCCGTAACCGCTCGGCAATATGTACATATCAATAACAAGGAAGCTATGATAGCAAGCAAGTCTTTTAAGGGCAAGACTTTCCTTGCCTCGGTCAACAACAAAATGGAGAGGCTTCTTCTATTCTGGATTAAGGAGAAGGAAATCGCCGGTGATATGTTCTTGTTTAAGAAAAAAAAAAAAGTTCTCTCCGCCTCCACCCAACACCAGCTCAAGTCACGTCGCCCCAAAGGTAAATGTCATTTTTCCTTTGTAAATTTGTGATTTAACTGTACAGTAGATTATGTTACTAATTTTTAATATGTGTATAAAGTCATGATGTTTTTACCTAAGGTTTTTGCACGCGTTGCACGCATTCACTAATTAACACAGGTTTGGATTGCCCGTCATACGAGCAATTCGAGTTTCAAGCATAGCCGCTGAACAGATTAAGTTCGTAACACGGGGGCCCACTGTATAAATATATATATATATATATATATATATATATATATATATATATATATATTTTTTTTTTTTTTTATTTACATGTATGTATATATATATATATATATATATATATATATATATATATATTTTTTATTTACATGTATGTATGTATATATATTTATATATTTATATATATATATATATATATATATATATATATTTATTTACATGTATGTATATATATATATATATATATATATATATATTTATTTACATGTATGTATATATATATATATATATATATATATATATATATATACATATATATATATATATACATATACATATATACAGTCGAACCTCTACATAGTGAACTTCAAGGGTCCGAGGAGAGAAGTTCACTATGAAGAGAGATTCACTTTATAGAGGTTTTCCTAAAATGTTCAGAATTCATTGATGAAATATGTGAATAATTTTTTAATAAATATGTTTGGTGGCAAAAAGCAAGAGTTAGCAATTGTAGGATCGACGGAAGCCGCTTCGCCCGACACAGTCTTGCAGACGACGCCGTGTCGCAGTTTGAACTTCTCTAGCCAGCCTTGACTTGCTTTGAACGAAGTGTCTCCATAATGCTTAGCGAATGCCTCAGCCTTGGCCAGAAGCGTAGGTCCGCTGATGGCGACGTTTTTAGCTCGCATCTCCTGAAACCACAACAGCACTGCCTTGTCGACACTCTTGAATTTTATAGGCTTCATGCGCTTTGTGCTTCCACTAAGCTTTCCGCCTTCCACAAGTCGCATTATCTCTTCTCTCTTCTTCAGAATGCCACATATCGCAGCAGGCGAAGCATCGTACTCCTTTGCAATGGCATTCTGCTTCACTCCACTCGCACACTTCCGAATTATGTCGCACTTCTCCTCCAACGACAAAGGCTTTCGCTTCCGACTTATAGATCTAGCATCCATACTTTTCACGGCAGATTCCGACATCTTAGAATTTTCGGAGGGATGACCAGCGGAGAAACGCGTGCGCAGTGGACGGCGGACGAAGTGAAAATGCAAGAGAAAGTCGCGGCGTGCGAGAGCGGCTAGGCAGGGAGGAAATCCCGACAGTGCGCCCAATTTTACAACTTCACAATTTTCGATAAGTTCAGATATTCACAATATAGAGGTAGATGCTGTCAAGGGACTGACTAATAGCATCACTATGAAGAGATTATTCACTATGTGGAGTTTCCCTATGAGGAGGTTTTACATACACGTCAAATATAGCTGTTTTGCAAGGGACCGTAAAGATTCGTTCACTATGAAGAGAGATTCAGAGATGAGGGTGGTCAACTACTTATTTACTTATCTTCTGTGAACAACATTTGCTTCATACTTTTGATTTTGGCCAGTGGATTGTTTTTCCCACTCTTTTTTAATGGCTCTGTGGAGTTAGTGGATCTTGGCATGAAAGGAACTGTTTTACAGTAGATGCCAGTCCACAGCATTTTTTACAATTCACTATGGGTAACACATCCATCAGTATGCTGGCCTTACATTATCATGCCTGAACATGAGATGGTAGTGAATGAATGATAAGCAAATCTACATGAATTGCATTTTTTGCAATGCATTGAAGCAAATGTTTCTTATGAATTAACCTGAATTAATGGAATGGAGACCCCAAACAGACAAGTCACTTGGGATGGAGTGAGGAGAGTTTATTAGAAACAAAAGGTGCATGCAAAGCGTTGGGGGGGGACTAAGACAAGTACAACAGAAATTCCAAAGAACAAATAAAAGCCAGTTAAAAAGTGTTTAAAGTCCAATATAATAATTAACAAAACATGCCATGAGGGGACATAGCTGAACTTCCTCAAACTTGCGTGGAATAACCCGGTGTCACCCTCCGGCTCCAGTCGTATTAAAAAAGGGACCTGATGGTAGATTGGAGTCAGGTGTTTCGCCGGTGACTCCACCCCCTCATGGGAGACCAGAGAACTCTACCGAAAAGGAAGAAGTTACAAATGTGTACATTGATTAGTATGTAAACACATACTTGAATTTGTACATAGCTCTGTAATTAGGACTATCAGCGAACACATGGCCACTTTGATTGGCTGGATTCTTACATGCAAGAATTTTATTGTCATGTGTATAGTTTTATTATACCTCACAATGAAATTCTTATTCTGCTCACTTCCCCGGCCAGCTGACTACATTCCATAATCGAGCAAATAAATACATAGCAATAAGAAATCGCGATAAATAGCTATAAATACACTTTTGCAACAGTTCTGCAGCATGGGAATCAAAAAATCCCTATCTGGGCATTCTGTGTGGCTCTGTACCAGCCCATTCAAACCACCAGGGGAGGCTACTAGTAGCACAAAAATTCCCAAGCAGACTTGAAGACCAGGTATCTGAAGGTTTTAGATTTTTCTTTTTGAAAAAATAAGTCAATAAATGTAAAGCAACATTGATGCTTCTTCTGTCAACATCAACCTATGGGTAAGTACCATTTATGTAATATTCTTTGAATTGGAAAATATGTAAGAATAAAATGGAGGTAAAATGAACTCCTGATATGCCATTTCACCTTATTGCTAGGACTCCTATACCTACTACCATTTTTTTTTCAAAATTGCAGGGATGCATTGTCCTTATGGGAGTGAAAGGGTTAAATCTCTTTAGAAAAGCCGAATCACAGAACAAAGCAAAGCCAATTTTATTGTAGCAGAAGAGCTTGCAAAATCAGTATGTACCATTTACAGGGAGGGGTTTATCAAAATCATTGCACGACTTAGTGCATGCCCAGTGAAAGGGCAACTCTTTCTAAACGTTAGCCTGAGAAGAAAATACAGTTGCTGAGCGTGTCCATCAGTCAAAAAGTGTAGCTTGTGGTAAAGGGAAAAGATTTCATTGCATATTTCCATGGCATGGATACTTTGCCGAGCTAACAATTTGTATCCGTTGAGTGGACTTCAGCCAGAGTGTGACAGTTTTTAGTACCCTGCTTTTTCACACACCAAAAAAATGTTACAGGTCTTGTACCTTCCACCAGGATTTCCCACCTCCGTATTAGAGACTTCGAGCACCTACAAGAAACCATTAATCAGGAAATTTGCAATAATAAATGCTGCTTGGTTGGTTGAACTTGAAGGTGTGTTGTTTTGGTTGGTGTGCTATTTTCCTCATTATGAGCAGCCGTCGTTATGCAAATCGACAGTTGATTTTACAACTGTGGTCAGTTTTGAAGTATGGTGTTCCCTCATCTGTCAAGTGTAAAGGGGACGGAAAGTCAGTAAAGACAGTCCTTCTTAGTCTGTGTATGTTTGCGAGGTGTCTCATCATAAAGCCCTCAGAAGCACACATTCTGTCCGCAACTTAGCTCTGTTGGTGGATTTCACTGTAATATAGCAGGGGTCACCAACCTTTTTGAAACTGAGAGCTACTTCTTTGGTTCTGATTCATATGAAGGGCTACCAGTTTTATGTAAAGAACCAGATCTTGTTATTGATTTCTCCCAATAATTAAGAAACAGCTCTTGTCATGTTCGATGGTTTTAGTGGTGGGTTTATTTTGTGGGGTTCTGTTCTTTTCTGTATGCATAGTTCCTGTTTCAGCTCCTCTTGTTTCACTCTATGTTAGCTTTGATTTGGTCCACCTGTCTGCGTTTACCTGCCACCTGTGTCCACCAATTCGCTTCTCCTTCCTATTGTTTCTGTCCCAGCTGTTGCGCAACTGCGTAATTAGTGTGTGTGTTAGTGTATTTAAGCGTAGTTTTTGTTACAGCTAAACCGCCAAATCATAGTCGCTTATACCTCGCCTTATGCGACCCACCCGCTAGAGTTTTCCTCTTTCACCTGACTGCTTTCTCTAACCTGCCTCCGCACGTTTGCCACGATTCCGGCTTTTCAGATTTAGATATTTCACATTTCGTTCACTTGCTCAAGCACACTTTCTCTCCTATTCCTCCACCCTACTACATGTTAGATTCTGTTTCCGACTTAGATGATTGCCCCGCATTTGCCACATTGCATTCTCGCTCCTGTCCTGATTTCGTTTATCTGCGTCCTTTTTCTGCCAACACTTTTGATTTCTGTCTTCCTTCTGTCTTCTGTTCTGAGTTTTATTCGGATTTTTGGTTTTGACAGTTCTTGGTCTCCATCCAGCCAGTCTGAGTCCATTTCTTCCCCTGAAGTTTCCGATTCTGAACTCCCCATTAATCATATCCTTTTTGCGGGCAATTCGGGACCGAGAAAAAGTAACCACCCAGATTCACTTCATAACCCACTTGTTTCTTCATGCATCAGTTCTGATTTGCTCCCTTCTGTCTCGGTGGCCTACTCCTGCCATGCCCTGTCTTCTTCAACTTATCCTGAACTATCCCTTTCTCACGCACCGTCCCAAGCTCCTGTTGCATCTGTCCCTAGTGTCTCTGTTGCACAATCCTTCCGGCGGCGGGCTGATGTGGCAAGTGCGCCTCAGTGGCTGTTCGCTCCTTTCCCGGTGCCAAGGTCGCTGTCCACTCTTGCCAAGGCAGCTGTGCGCCCAGGTCCGTGCCCCTTTGTGCACAACCTCTGAGTCCCCTGCGATTCTGCGACAGCCCTCTGAGTCCCCTGCGAGTCTGTACCAGCCCTCTGAGTCCCCTGCCAGTCCATGCCAGCCCTCTGAGTCCCCTGTGAGTTCGCACCAGCCCTCCGAGTCCCCTGCGAGTTAGCACCAGCCCTATGGGACCCCTGCGAGTCAGCCTCTGCTCTCAGAGTTTCCAGCGAGTCGGTGCTTAACATCCATGTCCCCCATGAGTCGGCTCCCAACCTCTGTGTCCCCTGCGAGTCGGCTCCCGACCTCTGAGTCCCCCGCCAGTTGGCACCCGACCTCTGAGTTCCCCACCAGTTGGCACCAGGCCTCCCAGCCAGTCGTCATTCTGTGCCAGCCCTCCCAGCCAATCGTTAATCTGCGCCAGCCCACAATTGCCGCCCAGCGGCCGGCTCCCAAGCCCGTAGCCGACGCTTCGTGGTCATGCTCCAAGCCTCCGCGGCCTCCATGTAGGCCTCCAATGGTCACCCGCAACCCAGGTCAGTCCCCTAAAATCACCTCAGTCTCTAATCAGTCCCCAGTGGCCATCTCCATCCATCCTTCCACAACCACTCCAGTCAAGTCTCCGGTGGCCGTCCCCGCCAAGCCCGCAGCGGCCATCTCCGCCAAGCCCCCAGCTCTGTGGCAATCAACGCCAAAGCCGCCAGAGCCTTTGTCCCAGGTCAGTCTCATGAGCTCACTACTGTGCGTGACATGCCCCCAGTGGCCATTTCCTGCCGGCGTCCAGCCGATGTCTCCGCCTGCCGGCATCCAGCTGACGCCTTCGCCTGCCGGCGTCCAGCCGACCCCTCCGCCTCCTGGCGTGCAGCCTCCGCATTTGCCTGCCAGTCCCTCGTGACTGATACCACTTGACAGTCTCCAGGGGCACCTGTGTCACAAGCCTACTTAAAATCCCCTGATGTTTGCCGTCTGGCGCCCAGGTCGACCTCACCCCACCAGGCTCATCTCATCTGGCAACCGGGTTGCCCTGCTGACTCACTCCGGGGAGCCCTCCTGACTGTCACCCTCGGGTGCATCCCGTTTGCTGCCAGTGGCATCTTTGGACTATTTCTCTTTGTTTTTTTACTAATTTTAGATTTTTTTGCAGTTTCATTTGTTTTCCCTGCCTTTGATCCTGCCTGCCCTGTTACAAAATTAATATGGACGATTAGACACGTACTCTGCCTCTGAGCCTTTTTGCATCTGGGTCAACGCCCCCCACAACGGCGCCCTGTGACAGCTGTAGTAAATATGTAAAGTGCAATATGTAATGTATATGTTATGTATTCATAACTGTTAGGAAAATTCCTAGAAAATCACAATGTTCTATCACTTGTAAACTATTTGCAGGTCTGTGGTCTACTCATGTGATACTTGGGGGCTACTCAGTGCCTGCGAGCATCACATTGGTGACCCCAATAATAAAGTATATCATTTTAATTAGTATGGATCTTGCTGAGCTGAATATAAATACAGAAAATACCAACTTGCCTCCATTACCGTGCAGTGTATCACAACAAATGCTGACGCAAGGTCAACAGATGCTTCTTTTGTTCACCATCCAGCTTATTTGTTGTTCAGTTTTTTTAGTTTGTGGTTTGTACAGCAGGGGAAATGCTGTTTAGCAGTTGTTGTTTTTTTTCTCAGCTGCTATACTCTATACATCAAACTACCTCGCTCACTTTCACTGGGTGTGAATGCAAACTCATGGGCCACACTCAAGAAGTTAGGATGACAAACTCAAAATTTCAACATTGTTGTCTGAAAGCCACAGTTTCTTCATTTCCTACTCAGTTGAAGCTCCAAACAGAACACCACATATTCCAACTTCCCTTACACTTTCCGTAACCTGATTGAGGATCATACTCAGTTTCTCTGCTATACTTTGAAACATACATTGACACAAATATACTCATACTCCTGTTATACTTCTCAATAGTTTCGGTGTTACAAATTTCGGTGAACAAATTCAAAATCCTTGTGATAAGAAAAAAACATGTCTGTGTGAAGTAAACCTGTTTGCAAAGACGTCTACAATATTTTACAACTCCTGACCAACACCAAAATTTGGTCTGTTTGCCATGATTCTCGGCTGCCGGTGACATGACCCTAAACGCTCATCCTTCAACAAAAAAATGCTTGATAAGCGGACACATGCATATTATGACTAATAAGTACATCCTTTCAGAACATTTTCAAAATGCTCTGCCTTTATAGGAACATAATTGTAGGTACAATTACTCTGCCAGGGCAGTAAAGAATGCAAGATCATGCGTGTGTTTCCCCAGATAAAACTAAATCTGCAGTCTTGATTTGCCAAGAGCAGAGCTATCAATATTGTGTTGAGATGATTTCACTCTGGGGCCTATTTTAATGCTGGCTTTCCACCATCTCTTCTCAAAACAGCAATAAAGAGAACCATGTGCTACAGCTGTGATTAATGAGGAGAATTAAACAGCTTCAAATAATTGGGTACTGAGTAAATGCAGACTGGAAATGAAAAGGTAATCAAAGTTTTAGAATCAATGGTTGTTCGACATTTCTGGTTTGGAGTTGGTGGGCAGTGATTTAGGTTGAGGTGTACATAATGCGTGTGCTGAATAATTAAAAAATTAAGAATGATAATATTTAAGCTCTACGTTGTCAGTCACACATCTTCGGTTAAATTAGCGGTTAAATTAGCGTTGGAAAACCCACGAGTTCATTTGCCCAAGCTTTTTCCCTATGCCCGGCATAGAAAAGTCAATCTTGGCTGATCTGAGTTACTCTTTTTGCTGTTTAAGCAGCTAGGCTTGTCCTAGTCTTCTTTAAGAGATTTCTCTGACAGTCATGAACCTTGATGAATAAAAATTGTTCAAAGCTTTCATCCTCAAGGCCAGGAGGCATTATCCAGCATAAGCAGACAGAGGCCCCCAACCTTTTTAATCACAACAGACTGGTTGAGATTTAAGATTGAGATTTTTATTGTGGACCACATGGGGGTGTCTTAAGGTACTAATGTTCTGTGCTCAGGAGTAATTGTGTAACTGACATACGATAGTACATGATTCATTTTCTTACAATGTTAATCCATAGTAAGTTGTGCAATAAAATAAAGTGGTTGGATAAATATATAAAATTCACAAGTATCACATAAAGTCATGGGAGTTTCCTTTCTTCATGATTTCTATACACAGGTCATTTTATGCACCAGTACCTCATGTATTTGAACATATACCTACATATAGCTATGTTTAAAATTTGAGGAGGCTAAAAACCCACTAAAGAATGGTTTTGTCAATGTGCACATGAAATGGGATTCAGTACCTTTGACAAGGTTAAGATCTACAGGTTTAAGCCATTAATATAGGTGAATTTAAACATTTTTAGGGGGCTGTTATTGACTAGCTGTATTTCAGAAATTGTGGTTGCGAATGCTTTCTCCACCCCATAAGATTACTCTAAGAGTACAACCCTGTGAAAAAAAGTCTTTAGGTAACATTAGCTTTGTTGTGTATAGACCCTTGGCCTGTTAAAAAAAAAAAAAAAAAAAAACATGTATAAAAGTAATTGAATCTGTGCTGGTTTCTTGAAAGTATATGAACCCTGTGTGTCTGAAAGCTCTTGACAAAAAGAACTGTTAGTGTAAGTGTAGTATAATAACAGTATGACAGAGTTGGTTCTTATATCTCTTCATTCATATCTCTTCATTACAGCACGGCAGCAAACAGCAGCTTTGAACATTTAGTAGAAACCCACTGGGTGGCATTGCCAAGTCCCCCGCTGATGTTAAATGGTGACCTCTGACAGTTGAAGCTCCAGCTGACTGCTTTTACAGCCAGGCTTTCAAGCTTTGTTACCTGAGAGACTGACAAGCCTGTAGCATCTCAAGAATCTGAGTATTTGGTTAGACCAAGGAGCCTTTACATTTTAACCATGAATTATCACTAAATCTATTAGTTGTAAAGACATAGAAATAAAAGACAAAAACTGATGAGCTTTGGCAGATTGTAAAGGTGCTTTTGTCATTACTAATAACTTGCATAAAAGAAGAGGGCAGGGAGGGTGTCAGGTTCACCAAGCCAATTACTGTCAACCCGAGCGTTTGTCTAAAAGAAAGAGAGAAGGCAACGGTTATGCTCATGCATGAGGAGAACGAGACAGGACCACAAAGGCTGCAGTGCTGCCGCGCTCTGAGGTACTTCCTCGTTCCCCCTAGTTTTATTATTCAGAGGTCCCTAGGTTACATGTAGGTTCCGGCCCTAAAGGGTAGAGATGCATGGGGGAGCGACGTATGTGACCGGAACCCAAAATCTTGTAATACATCTTGTGACAGCTAAGTGCACGCGTGTAGGTGTGTGGCTCAATGCAGGATGCAGCAACACGTTCCAGTAAGAAGGGTGCTCAGGTCCACCGCATTTCTCCACCTGACTTCTTCTTTCTTGGGGAGCCTTCCAGGTGACCCTGGTCCAGGATGTTGTTCAATTGTTGCTTGACAGGCCCTGTCTGAGAAAAACTTCAACAACCACCAGCACACGGCCTCGAGCACTCTTGTCATGAGTGGAACATGTTGCTATCCTAATGATAAGGACAGGGTGTCAAATGTATAATCACATTGAATCAAAAACATTAATAAATCACTTCATTAATCAACATAACATCTAATCAACATAACATCTAACACATGGGTGATTAGTACATGTGCTCTACTTCCCTGAGTATTACTGATTGCTACATTAAGGACATAAATCGACATGGTCCTATTTGATTGACACATCTGATTAAAAACATTGATTAAGTACACAATATATGTAAAGGACTCCTACATTTCTCCAACAGAGGGAGAGAGAGAAGTATTTGTAATTGATGTCATGAATATGAAATCTACAAATACATGAGAGTAAATGGAGAGAAAAAGAGGGGGAGATATTTATTTACAAATAAAAGTCCAATCTATTATTAGAGGAAAGGAAACATTTACTTTTAAAATAGCTTGTCTTGGTCAGTCCATGAAGGCAAGAATGGGTTTAGTGGGTTCTTTGACAAAGTGAGCGTATGACCTACCTTTCACCCAAAGTGAGAGGGAATAGGTTCCAGCTCCGCTTAACAGGATAAGAGTATTTAAGTGGATTGATGGATAAGATTTGGGATCCAAATGAAAAACTTCTCGGGATGAATAAAAATGACCACTCCAAGTTCTTAAAATAAAAGATATTCTATTTGAACTCATTTATTAAATTGTGCTCTTTTGGCATATGCACAAAGTATTTATGGTAGAATAACCTCTAGCTGTGTCGCGAGGAAAAGGAAAAACATCAGCTTTGATCGCATTCAACGGTACACTGGCAGGGTGTTCACTGACCACTCACAATGTGGTGAATCTGAAACACAATTAACATGCAACAAATATATAATGTATGGATATGAACACAAGAAAATATGAAGCCTGTAGGAAGATGAGATTTATCCTGTTCTTGCCATAGTTTTAAAATTGTTGCCAAAGTGTTACATCTTATGCATGGTGACATAGAAAATATCAGAAGTTGACCCCAACATTAAGGGGGTGTCCTACACACAGATGTGTCTTATATTTGGGGAATTATGGTAAATATGAAGGAAATTGTCAGCTGTTTAATATTTTTTGGAATCTAGGAGCTAAAGTCCCCTTGGAATTTTGATGTGTATTTAATGGTCTATTTTCATTTTGCCGCCCATTATTCCTACAATTGCTTTCAGTATAAGCTTGCCTACTCTTCTATCCAGCGTGATGCAAGGTAAGCAAACAACTATGCACAAGTCAGTTCTGCATCTAAATGGTGGTTGCTACCAGTTAGCTTTACCCTTTCTGGCGACTCAATTTTTATAGCAATCACATTATATCTCTACCAACATAAACATTCAGCCATTAAACAAATTTTATTCACTCACTCGGATGCTAAGAAACCACTCGTTAATTACATTGTGACCATATAATACGAAACAAGTCTCCAGCATTAGCGCAAGGCACTAAAGTGGTCCAATTCAAATGCAGACATCTCAAACTGAGGAAAAAACGGTCCATCTCTGCAATATACGTAAATAACGAAACAAAATAATGCAAGGGTCTAAATAATGTGGCTTTCTTTCTATTTCTATATATATATATATATATATATATATATATATATATATTAGTATTCCCTCCTACTTCGCGGTCTCAGATATCGCGGTGTCAGTACTTTGCGGGTTTTTCCAGGAAAAATTAAAAATATTAAAAAAAAAAAAAATCAGCAAAAATGGAAAACATTTGAAAAAAGCAAAAAAGTACATTATACAGACCTGTATTCATCAAATAACTAAGTAATATTAGTTAATAGCAATGTTAAGAATTCTTCAAGCGTTAGAGTTCGTGACGTTTTTTATCTTATTTTGAAATGAATGCTTTTAATTTGTCGGGTCGCGTTGCATTTCCGTTTCCTGTTTTACGTTCTCTGAGTCATTCGGCTCGTTACTGTGACGTAGTGAATGCCAACGTCAGCTCATATTTATAGTTTATTATCGTTTATGTTGATAATGCACGCTACTGTTTAGTAAGTGATGAGTGTTTATTCTGTTTATGTGTTTGTTTGTGTAGAGGTTGCACTTTATAGTTAGTTGTTGTTGCTAACCCGCTAATGTCGGCTAAAAATACAGTATATTCATAAAGTTCGGCAAGTGTTTATATGTTAGTTGACTGACTTTAACATTGTTGTTGATTTATTATTCAACAGATACTACATGATACACCATACATGAGCCAAAATAAATGTGAAGTTTAACGTGATGACTTGCGTACTCTTTCACCGGAGTCTTGGTGCAGATAACCAGTCCTGAGAACATATTCTCAACAAACTAAGTTATATTAGTTATTTAATGAATATACAATCATGTTAATAAGGATAATATAATGATAAATAATAGGAGAAAGGAAATAAAATACAAAAAAAAGAGGATTGTTTATGGTTACTGCGGCTATATTGGGGCGTACATAGAAATCTAGGAGCTCATACCCGAAGACAACTGCGAAGTAGGGGGGGATCACTGTATATGTGTGTGTAAAAGTAGAAATATATCAAATAGAATGATGTGTATGATTTTGATATTTTCTGAAATTTCAATACATTTTCTGTCTTGCCGCATATGTTGACGAACGTAATCAAAATTGTTAAGGTGAAGTCCTCCATTCTAGTGGTTGATATATCAATCAAAATGAAGACTAAAAGAACAATTTTTTTTTTTTTTTTTTTTGGAAAAAGGCAGTTTCCTTACTATTTAAAACTTAATAAATGTATCTACTTACCTAAGGACAAGAGATAAAAAAATGTTGTTGAAAGGATTTTGTTTGGGTAAATCAGTGTTGATGCATCTCATACATGGTAACATGGAAAATACCAAAATTTGACTCCAAAATTATAGGTGTGTCATATATGTAGATGCGTAGGATCCTAGAGTGTACAAAAATGTTTAAGTTTGCAGCTTGCAGAAAAATAGCAAATCAAAGAACAATGGTGTTAAAATTTTAAGATTCTTCTCCATCTAACCATAACTAGGCCATTATGCTTAAACGTCCAGAAGACTAAGGTTGTAGTCATATTTATTTTATAATGGCATCATCAGAATTTTGCAATTAGATTTACAAGGAAACATTTTGCTTTACCGTGCTTAGTTTTTTTTTTTTTTATTTCATTTTTTTATTTTCCATCCATCATTTTCAGTACTTACTCCTATTAGGGTCACAAATATGTTGGAGCTTATCCTCTTTAGGCAGTAAGTAGGGTACACAACGAACTGGTTTTGGGCAAGTTGTGGGACACACACACACACATGCACACGCACAAGCACACACACACACATACACAGACAGACAACCAGGCGCACTCACAATCGTATCTAATGATAATTTTGAGTGTCCAATATACTCACCATGTATGTTTTCGGAATGGCGGCGTAAACTGAAGTGCCCAGAGAAAATCCACACAGGCACGGGGGAAAGCCGGGGAAACCCACAACCTCTGCATGTGAAGCGGACATGCAAACCAGTCTGGCCCCCCTGCGACCCACATTACATGATTTAAATAACATTCTTAGAGTACATGAGTATGCGAAATGGAAAGGCATTTCAAAACTTTTATGCTAAATGTTTCTCTCCACTGGTGGGAGGGGCACACCCAGTGTTCTAAGCTGCGCACGTGCACAGTTGCACACTGCTCACACATTCTCAGTGAGCAAGAAAATCTATGCTGCGCATAAAAAAAATGCAATCTAAACGTATTAAATAATATCTAATATTAGACCTCACCTTATCTGATTAATTAGGCCAATAACATTGTTTTTTGTACCATTTTGCGTTGTGAGAAGTATACAGCCAATGATATGAAAAGATTCACCTACACTATTCAGCCAATCATACGCATTGGCAGTGCGAACCAAAGTACAGTCGGCCCCCGGTTTACGAACACCCTGTTTTACTAACAATTCGATTTACAAGCGTGGACCACGGAGATTTTTGTCCCCCACTTACGAGCAAACCTTTCGTCTTACGAACAATCCGACATGCCGGCCATTGTGCATGCAAATATATTTCCGCTTAGCTGTGTCAACAAAATCAGCAGTTGACGCTTGTGACAGTAACGTGAACGCTATTGCTCTTACAACGTCACAGTCACTGTCTCAGTCACGGTGTCAGTCACGGAGTCAGTCACGGAGATGCCATATGCTATTGGTCGATTAAGGTCACCCGGTCTCACTCACGGAGATGCTATTGGCTGGCGTCACGTCAATCACAGAAATGCCGATATGCTATTGGCCGAACGCCTTTATCTAGCTTGATGGCACAGCTGGTCGGGATGGAAGGAAGGAGAGAAAATGAGTGAAAAATGGAAGGAAGGAATGTTGTGAAGACTTTGCAAACTATCTGTTAGACATAGCTTCTAAAATTGCTAGTAGCGGTAAAGGAAGAAGTAAGAGGATGATATGTTTTAGCATCTCCGTGACTGACACCGTGACTGAAACAGTGACTGACATTGTAAGAGCAATAGCATATCAGCGTAACTGTGTTTACTTTGCGGGTTGGTCTTTGCTCCCCTCTGCCTCCTCCCAGCTCAAGTAACGTCGCTCCAAAGGCAAATATCATTTTACCTTTGTATATGTTATTTAGTTTAACTGTACAGTAGATTATGTTACTCATTTTTAATATGTGTATAAAGTCGTGATGTTTTTACCTAAGGTTTTTGCACGCGTTGCACGCATTCACGAATTAACATAGGTTTGGATTGCCCGTCATACGAGCAGTTCGAGTTACGAGCGTAGCCGCTGAACAGATTAAGTTCGTAACCCGGGGGCCCACTGTAGTTGTGATTTTGTCTGGCAACATGTCAATTATACATGCATTATTCTCCCGTATTGGTGCTGGACGACGTTTGTCACCTCAGCTATCCCCCATAATTTATGGGATAAGTTCCCAGAAGCACAGTACCAGTCCACACATATTTTAAAAAATTGTTGGACGTGCTGTTCACATGAATTCTTGGAGTTCCGCGCTGCCTTACGTGAACAAAGCACTCGCCACGAATGAGCCCGATTTGGCTGTGGCTCAGTCCAAGGCCCCCATCCTTCCTTGCTCATTAATGACAAAATGTGAGTTATGTGATATAGGTCACTTTGGGGAGCTACATCAGATATGCACACGGAGACTGTGCATATGTCTGAAGTTGCTCACCTTGGTCCAACGCCTGCTCGGGTAGTTTGTGTGAATGCTCAGACGCTTTGAAAATGAGAGGGAACATTGGGCACACCCCGTAAACACCCTTGTACATGAATTATATTATAAGTAGAAATAGAAAATAGACTTCTTAAAGAAAGAGATGGCAGAATTGACGATGAATTATATTTGGATTATAATCCATTCATCCAACCGTTTGTCATCACTTATTTTATTGATGTCAAAAGTCAGTTTCTTTCTTTGTGGCCATTTAGTATCTGAATAAAAATATCTGAGGTCTAAAGCAAGATAAAGCAAAAATGCTGACTTTCATAAATAACCTCCAGGTTGAAATTTTCCCTATTTTAATATAGGGAACATAACACAGATTTACATGGCAGATGGCATGTTTCACTAGAGCAGAAACGTAATAATGGAAAGTTAACGGCCTCTAAAGTGCACAGATGTTTCTGCATTTCATGATGCTTGGCTTGTTCTAGCTGAGATAAAGGAGGCTGGTTGTGTCAGAAACATGACAATTGAACGTAAATGCAGCACCTCCTGCTGTCCGTAATGAAAAACTATCTAAAGCTCACACATTGGCCCTTTAAAGGCTTATAATAGACATGGCAGCTTCCGGAGGACTAGCACCCCACATGAAGTGGCAGTCCGTGAATTTCACACTGAGGCCTTCAGTGATTGGACCCCCTCATGCGCACACATACCCACTAGTAAGCTACGCAGGCTATTTTTCAAAGCATTTAAACATCAATAAACCCGCATCAGAAATTAAAACTTAAAATAAACCAATAATAATAAAAATACTAGTTATAATAATTTCAAATTATTTGTCCACAAAGTTTTATGAAGTCCACAAAGAGCAGGCAAGCTTTAACAAGACTGTACGCTAAATTACAAATGGCAATTTAATATTAGTGTCACGTCTGGGCATGGTGAGGGAGGAGGAATTAAGGAGACCCAAAAAATGCAGGAAAACTGAAAAATATGTGGCTCAAAAAAGGAAGTTGAGGGAAATGAGGGAAACAAGGAAATGAGGGAGCACCGAACCGGAAGCAATACTGGACAAAGTATCACCAGACAGGTTGACAAATTCAAACTAATGAGAACACAGACAATAAAGGCAGACGCAAGTGGAACAGAAACATTAACAAAACCCAACAAACTCACAACAACCAAACCCAACCAAACAAGACAACTGAATATGAATGACATAAAATTAATAATAAAAAAACAATTAAAGATATCAGTACAAAATCCATTCTTTTTCTTTTTTTTCCTCAGAAAGACTTTCATGACTTGCTTGTATAGTTTGTCTTCGCGTTTCATTTCCAATAATAAATCCTTTTGTATTGACATGGACGCCAATGCTGAAAGTCGCATCGGCCCAATTTCCATTTTGCTCTTCTTCAGCCATTGTGGGTTTAAAAAAAAAAAAAAAAAAAACAAGCATCTGTGGGTCTGGCTTCAATGTATGCTAACACTAACGTTAGCTGGTTGAGCAACATGTTTTTAATTTTTTTTTAAATGAATAACTTTAACTACTTCCACCATTAAACGTGATGGATCAATATAGCACCGCATTCCTGCAGTGAGCGTCCAGTTCTACGTGAGGTTTCTTGAAGGTGTTTTAATGGGTCGATTGGGTATTACAGCTGGCTAACAAAAATATGGGCCAGTACACTATATGGCATTGCACACAGCACAGAAGCCTTGAACTGTTCAAGCGAATGCCCAGTGCCTCCGGGCTCAGGCATGAAGCCTGCCTGGCGACACATGTTAGTTGAATTCTAATTGGCGAAAAACTATACACGCAAACTACAGCACTTAGGAGTGTAACCATATGGAAATAATGACACAAAAGGAACAGAATATGAAGAATAATTTTATGTAGAAAATATGTATATTTTGTAAAAATAAATTTAAAATGAAGTTGACTTTTATTATAGTTTTATTATAATTATTATAGTTTATTATAGTAATAATGTCAAGTTATATAAGAGAGAAGGCCTTGCTGGCCCTGACGGCACACCACTTTTTTACCACATGTAAAATAATTTAACAATACCTAGATCTAAGATTATATTTCAAACAAAATGTTGGTCGTTAAGAGTCACATTTATTTGCAACTTTTTGAAGGTTATAATATATTATTCCTTTTAAATGAAAAAAAAAAACATTCAAAATCTTACACACCTTTAACCCTAAAACTAATTTTCCTTTAAGTTTAGAATCCAATTTCTCAAGTCATCATAGACCAGTTTGCTTGTTTTATTTTTGCTACATGTGTGTGTTTGTTTTGAATGTCAAAATATCACAATGGGTATTTTAAGATTTTTCTGTCAATGAAAAGATGATTTACTATTTGTGATCTAGTTGTGACAAACAAATGATCATGGACATTGTCCCAAATGCATTTGGCCATGAAAAAAAAAAAAAAAAAAAGATGACATTTTGAATGATTTTAACAGTTTTGTTTTGGTATTTGTTCTTCATAGTTATTCAAAAGGAAGACATCAGTACTATTTATTATTGTTTATTATTATTTATGAGTCACTCCAAGTAATCACTCCTTGAAAATTGTGGCACGGAGACTGGTTCGGGTAAGACCATCACAGTATTTTTTTTAAATTCAACTTTTCACCCCTCTTAAATGAGCATAAACGTGGAAATGTGTTGTCTTAAATCTACCCAATGACATGATGTGTAATAAGAAGTACAGTACATTTAAAAAGAAAGATGACATTGAGCAGAGATCAAAACATGTAATTTACATGACATTCAAGTACATTATTAGATTACACTCAAAAGGCTTTTCAAAACTTTTATGCAGAGTCTTGAATCCATAGACTCTCTGCTCTCACTTAAACACACAAATGATACAGTTTTTTTAATGCATGAATACAAGCATTATATTCAAACTAGAAATAGACCCCAGGTCTCGTAACTCATGATAAATTGTATTTGGATGGTTCACTGATGTTTCGATGGGTCACATTATAGTGTTTTCGACTTTTTGAAACCCACTCTACAGACGCTGAGCCAGGTGGCAATAAGTATGCCCACACCTGCTCTGCACCTCTTACTGCAGGCAACTGCAGAGTGGAAGAGATTCCAACCCCTCTCAAGAGGACTGGTACCAGGCGACTATATCTAGTTGGAACTTCTCGGCCTTGCACACCGACTCAGGCTCCTTCCCCACCAGAGAGGTGACATTCTATGTCCCAAGAGCTAGCTTCTCTACGTAGTTGTGGATCGGTGCAACAAGGTCCCTTCACTTGGATGCCTTCACACCTGACCCTTTTGGACACTCCCACATGTGGTGTGCCCATGTGAAATGGGCTTGCCAACAAGCCCCACTTCCAGACCTGGCTCCAGAAAAACCACATAGAAGAATTTTACTTCATAAAGGGTCTGTGAGCAGCACTTAGTCTGTTCCCTCAACCAGGACATTTTTGACATGGGAGACCCTAACAGGGGCATAAAGCCCCAACCAAGTTTGCTCCTAGGATCTCTGGGACACCCGAATCCCTCCATCATGGTAAAGTGACAACTCACGGAGGAGCAAGTATAATTTTGTGCTGCATTATTAAACATTTAATCCATTCCTGATATATTGCTTCCATCTGGCAACTGTATATGAAATCAAATATATAAACTCTATTCCTTCTTTTTTTTCTTTCTTTTCTCATAGGCAGTGCAATAGAAGTGTATTTTGAATTTACTTATGTAGAAGAAACAGTCTCATCTGCAAGCAGATTTGTCTGCTTTGTGTAGCACTTGTTATGCTGTAATATGAATTATGATGTTGGTTTTGTATTATAACATAGGCTTATAGGCTAGTGCAGAAGATCTTGGCTCGGCTAGGAGGAAAAGTGAGGTGCTCAATGATGAAACGGAATGCATATAGTCAGCAAGGTGTTGTTATTATGTACAGTGAAGACAAAATAATACAACAGAATATATACAATATATACAATGTGCACAGGGGTAGTTGGTTGGCTCACTCAGTCAGTGAGTCACACGGCAGGTGAACGCACTGGTCAGTTCACTCGTGGGTTTAGCTCGCCATCAACGGGAACCTGGCCTGTATAAAACAGGACCAGCGATACATAATATGATAATCTACCATTACACATAACTCACCAAGTAAAACAACATTTTACAATATCACTTGATAAATCATTATATCATCATGATCATGATTGTCGTGTACATGAAATAAAATCCTAGGGTTTCGATAGCAGATTGTCACTGCACAAGAGTACTCCTTTATACATTCAAGCAGTGACACGATAGCCTTAGCACAATAGCATTAGCATGATAGTGACAAGCAACATGCTGACTCACCAGTCCCTCGTTTACAACAAATCATGGCGTGCACAATTTCTCGTGAGAAGGGCGGAACATCTGCAATGGTGGCAGCACAACAGTTACTGTCGTGGTCGAAGCCGATTATCGCGGATTCAAATCGGCTAGGTTAGTACCTGTGTCTGCTATGGTACGTCCCGCACCCAACTCACGAGGAATGTCGGGCGCGGCCATGTTTAAAAAGACGTGCGCACGACGTCTCGCGATCGATCTCGCGATAGGTCGACACGATAGCTCGATGCGAATCAAGTCAGGCTAGATAATAGCAGGGTATTGAAGAAAGTAGCTGGGTTACATTTGGTAATTTCAATTTTGAAAGAATGGGGTGGTGCTGTAATCGTTAGAGTAACTGCAGTTACTGGAGGATACAGTTACAAACTATAATGTGTGATGTGAATTTTAAAACGGGATATTTATCATGTGAATTTCAACCAGCTAAAGTAATGTTTTAGACCAATCCAAGAAAGTCAAAGTGCAGAGTAGGTGACTCTCAAAGACATTGTGCTCAAGGACACTTCGACGTGGTCTTGATAGTTGGGGGATCAAACCCACAGCCTCTCAGCTGGGAGACGACCACTCTACCACCGAGCCATGCCGCCCCCACTTCTCACTGTTATTTCAAAACAAATTCCATACTTTGTAAAGCACATTTTACACAGCAATGAGTATTTTAAAGTCCTATCAAGGATCGAAATATGCAGTTTTGCATCGCTGCTTGCAATGTAAATTTTTGACTTTGCGCCTCATGTAAACACATTAATAAACTGTGAATCAAATGCCCACTTATGTTCCCAATTGGTGTTCAAATACATTGGTGTTCAAGCGTGCCAGATTTCATACTTCCAGGAGAAAAGCTAAACACATTAAACAAGCCTTCAAACATAGGGTATTAAAAACAATCTAATACTGTATTCTAACCCAGGTCAGCATACAGCATCACAATACTAAGGATGGGGGGGGGGGGTCCATAGTTACTCGAAAAATCTATATTCTTTGGTGACTAAGGTAAGGTAGGCTTTTATTTGCTATTCATTTTGTAGTCATTAGACACTATTAGTCATGAGACAGGTGTGTGCTTATTTTATATACAGTGAACCCTCGCTACTTCGTGGTTCCACTATCGCGGATTCGCCACACCACAGATTTTTTTTTTCCATCACGCGGATTCGCTACATCACAAATTTGTTTTCGATTACGCGGATTCACGACTTTGCAGATTTTTTTTTTCATTACGTATGTATAAGACAATTGTATCGCTTCAGCAACCTGTAGCTGCGGCCCATGGCCCACCTTTTGGGAGTGAACGAATCCACCATTCGCTACATTAAGAAGGACAAGGCAAACATTAGGAAGATGGCTGCCGTTACATTTGGCAATTCAGCGAAGCCAGTTGTTACGGCTTGTAATAAAACGATCGTCCGTATGGAAGGTGCTTTAACAATCTGGATTGTCGACTGCCAGAAGAAGAACATCATGTATCCCTTGACTTTGAAGTCTCGCGCAGCTGCGGTCATATTAGTATCGGCCCAGATGTTGAATTAAAGTCTAATCTATACATGATCAAAGTTGATTACAATGTAGAGTCTACACTTAAAATACCATTTATTGTAAAAGAAATATAGGTAAGACATTCCTGACGGTGTCTGCTTCTCTGTCTCTCCCTCCTGCCTGTGTGTTGACAATGTGTGCCGGGGTGCGTTTCATGAGTTACGCAGTATTTCCCTGTGGAGTTTTAATCTACTCCTGCCCCAACTCCCATTCCACAGGGATGTTCGTGTCAGTCATGAAGCACACCCACAGCAAAGGGCACTTGCACACATTGTCAAGGCAGAGAGAGAGACACACACACACAGTAAGGAGCAGATGTTCGCCAGACTGTTGGAAATATCTTACCTAGATTTCTTTTATAATAAAACAAACTGTCTTCCTTTGGCCATTACTGAAGGAGGCAAAAGACCCAGCTTGCAAGTACACACACACATACACCAAAAGCCTGATCAAGTACAAAACAAGAACACTGTTAGCTGCAAATGAGGAGGTGATGTTCTAGTCACGGCTCTCTCCCTCAAAAGATAGAAAGATGGTTGCATCCTGGCTCAAAAAAGAGATCAGACACTGAAAAAAATAAAAATAAAAAAAAGAACATGCAACATCACATTGACTGCAAGCCAAGAGCAATATTATGCATGGTATTGTTGTGCTCGGTTTTGACTTTTTATCTGGTGCGGCTTCTGCCTGACGAAGACAACTTGTGTCAAATGAACACAATGACATGTGCCATGATGGTTTCATATATTCCCGTTTAAGACTTGATATAGATATGTTTTTCTGATCGGAAAAGTACACAATCATATATAAATTCAATTTGGCAACAATCGAACACTGTGGTCAGAAAAGGCCTGTGAACACACCCGCCATAGCATCACATGGTTCAATTTGGAGTTCATTTGTACCTGAGGATTTTGAGTTATTTTTATTATTATTCCCATCGATAAGGGTACTGAAAGCATCGTTAAGAGTTGAGATCATGACCTACAGATTAGACGTTGCATGGATGCTAATATGGATGCTAATATTTGGAAACAAAACCAAAATCAAGACTTCAAGATTTCATACTTCCAGGAGAAAAGCTAAACACATTAAACAAGCCTTCAAACATAGGGTATTAAAAACAATCTAATACTGTATTCTAACCCAGGTCAGCATACAGCATCACAATACTAAGGATGGGGGGGGATCCATAGTTACTCGAAAAATCTATATTCTTTGGTGACTAAGGTAAGGTAGGCTTTTATTTGCTATTCATTTTGTAGTCATTAGACACTATTAGTCATGAGACAGGTGTGTGCTTATTTTATATACAGTGAACCCTCACTACTTTGTGGTTCCACTTTCGCGGATTCGCCACATCACAGATTTTTTTTTTTCCATCACGCGGATTCGCTACATCACAAATTTGTTTTCCATTACGCGGATTCACGACTTTGCAGATTTGTTTTTTCATTACGTATGTATAAACAAAACCAAAATCAAGACATGAATATATGGTATTGCATAGTCAAAAGTTTTGGTTTAATGTTGTAACTGCAGGCCAAAGTGGGTATCTGCCTTAAGTATTGATATCTTTTATGCAGACATGCAATAGCCTGAGCCAATCTGACAACACTAATGTGAGCTCAGCAGCTCACACCAATTTGTTAATGAAAGTTTGGGACCCCCTTTCTTGGTTCATATTTGACGAACGAGTGGCTATCTTTTTAAGCATTATACGCAACTCCTATAGTTGTTCGCTGATCGAATGTGTTGGATTTATGTTGATTACATGGTACATTATTTTAATATTGGGTATGTATTTGGGTACAGAATTAATATTGGGTATATTGAAAAGAGTGTAAAATAATAAAAACATGACCTTACTGGACAAAATGGTGAACATTACTGTTGAAAGGCTATATTTTACATTAAGGTGACATTATGGTGACGGATGTTTTTTTATTTGAAAAACAGGAGGGAAATGATGGAATAATTGTATATATGTATATATTTTATCATATAAAAACACTTTGCTTGTACATCTAATAATCCACTCCTTCTCACACACACGCACACACACACACCTATACACATACACACATGCCTACACTACAGACATAAACAATTGCTTATATGGTATAATTTTGAAACTTATAACTGCCTTTGAAATCTTTGTAATAAAACGAGTAGAGCCCGAGAACACCGGAAGACCTTGGTGCTGTGGCAGTGAAAAACTTACACTTATGATCGTTCTCACCAACCGATGATGAGGAAGGATGGAAGTCATGCTAATTTCTAAGCTAATTTAAGATTGACACAACAAGCTTGTTAGCACTGGGATAAAGTAATTGTATCATTTTATTGACAAGTTTATGAAATGATTGAAAATATTCAATTACCATCTCGGTACTACAACACAAACTTTCCACTAGTCCGCTTCAATGTGTGCACCCTTATATGGGAACTACAATACGTTGTCATTATTATTATTTTTATTATTATTATTATTATTATTATTATTATTATTATTATTATTATTATTGATTTACCACTTTAGATTTTCTTCGAGACAAGGAAATTCACTTTGCTGCCTTACAAAGTGTGAATTTTAAAAAGTACAAAAAAACTGTTGAGTATATAAACATATAACCAATTGTCAATAATGGCATTTAATGTCGTATGCTGTAGTAAAAACCCTGTCTTGAGGTTCTTGGGATTAACCTGTAAAAAAAGGCTGCACAAAATCAAAAAGTTGTTCATCAAATTAGGTGAATGATTTGCAAAACTGCTGCGAAAAATATTTTCATTTTATTAAATACATTAAATACAATATATTTTCAGCTTTATTAAATACGTTCAGTTGTTGGGTTGAGAGATTGCATCTTGTTATGTCTGATGACAAAATGATCTGGGTTTTTTTTCCTGCTACAGGGAGAGGTCAGTAAATGTGTCAGAGCCTGAGTTTTTGGAGCTGATGGTTTCCAACTTGAAGCCAGAAGAGAGTTATAGCTTCAGAGTCATTGCATACAATGACAACGGACCAGGAGAAAGCTCCAGCCCCTTGAGGATCACTACCAAACCAGACCGTAAGATATGAATACCAATTATAACTATACTATATGTTTGATATTGTTGTGTGTCACAATGTTTGTTGTTGTTTCAAGTTTGGGTTCTCTACCAAAGGCCTGGAAGCTTAAGGTCACTACACAGGAGCTTAGCTGTTTCCCAGTATTGCATTCTTTTGCACAGAAATGTCATATATTGTCCCTGGTATCTGCTGGAGCTACCCATCCAGCCTGGGGGTAACAGCCCCAAGTGCCCCGATCACTACCAGTACCACTGTTTTCATTACCTACCAGCATCTTACACCCTCCGGTGATGTGTTCTACTTTTTCTGGGGCATCTTAGCATAGCCATCACCTGGGATCTGATATAGTAGACTTCTATTGAGCTTGTGCTTATGGACTACTCTTGTGCTGCCATGATTAGCGCTTCCCTGACGCCTTTCAGTCCAGCTGTGGTTACAGTATATTTTCTCAATGTCAGCCACCCACTCAACTTGACGGTGGTATATGCCGTGGAGGGGTTTTTCCTTCCATGCCAGTCCATCTGGCTCCTTCTCCTTGCTTGGCTTCTGTTGTCTGAGGCATTCACGCATGAAAAGTTCGTCCTTGTTTCCTCCTGGATGGTGACCTTGATGACATGACATGAGGTGAATCAGGGAGCCTGTTTCACCTTTGGTTTTAGCATACAGCTTGATAATATCCATGTAAAGGAAGCAGTTAGTCATTGTTCTACTTTGAATCAATACCTGAAGTCAATATTAATTATATTATGAGTGGGTTCAGGCCCATGAAGAACATCTGCAGGGATAGAGTTTTTGGAATATGCCACATTTGATATTCACCTGTGCAAATGGCTTCAAGTTGTTTTCTACAGCCTTATTGAGTTCTTGATGAAGGTTCTTAGGTTCCTATTCCTGTTATACACGTCCAAGAATTCCAATATCAATGTGTGCGGCATTGACTCCCACATTCTGTGCATGTATCCTCTCAGTGTGGTTACTACTATAGGAGTACTACATCAGTACCTTATTCTCCACCTTGCTTCATAAGTGCCTTGCACTTGTTCTTTTCTGTAGCCCATGACTGTTAGCCCATCTGGTCCCTGCCAGCTGTTGGAGAATCAGGACACACTGGGTGGTGGTCAGTGCTTTTCACACTCAAGCCTTCAGTGATTGGACACCTCATGCGCACATGTACGAACGTACACAGGCATTTTTTCCAAGCATTTAAACATCAATAAAGCCCTAACAGCAATTAAAACTTATCATTATACGTGCTTCACTATATTATACGTGCTTTAACAAGATTGTGTGCTAATTTATAAATAGCAATTTAATATAAATGTCATGTCTGTGCATGGTGAAATGAGTTGGGAGGAGGACTGAACGGGACCCAAAAACCCAGGAAAACTGATGTGATTAAAAAAGGAAGTTTCAACAAGGAAATGAGGCAGGACCGAACGGGAGCAAAATTGGATGGGCAAAGTATCACCAGACAGGAAATCAAACTAACGAGAACACAGACAATAAAGTCAGACGCGAGTAGAAAAGAAACATGAGCAAACCACCGCAACAACAAAAGCCAACCAAACATGACAATTGAATATGAATGATATAGAATGACAAAAACATGTTAACTCACCCAAAATGGCTATCCCTAAGTTATTTCAGTCCAAAATCAATTGTTTTTTTATATAAATAACTTTATTTAACTACTTCCACTGTTACACATGGTGGATCAATATAGCACCACCCTCCTGCAGTTAGTTTCCAGTTACATCATGTTCTACGCAAGGTTTCTTGAAGGTGTTTTTATGGGTCGATTGGCTTTTGCAGCTGTCTAAAAAAATATGGGCCCATACACAATATGTCATTGTACACTGCACAGAAGCCTTCTACTTGTTCAAGTGAATGTCAGAGCGCCTCCCAGCTCAGGCAGACATGAAGTTTGCCTGGCATTATATAATGCAAAACTGTAATGCATTATTTATTACTTGTTACTGTCATTTCAAAGTAATTAGGTACATCACAATATTACTGTATTTGAAATGCAATGCATTACACTACTATTGCGTTACTTTTATATTACTGTCACCAACATAACTGAAAATACGGATTTGCCATTCTAAATGTAGCGCATTACGGTACACCAGTTTACCAGTGGAAGATTGGTTTAAGCCTAAAATACAGCACAACTGATTTCATCTGTATTGTATTGTAAACCTTTATAGACATGACAAGACACATAATCCTTTTTTGTATATTAATATCTTTATTACTTAGCTTCGTAAGCATAGCGATGCATTGTTTATGCTTTAGGCAAAAACAGTTTCAATGTTAATATTCAAATTCAAGTTCAGTCGGCTCGGTTAGGGACAGACTTTTTTTTTTTTCCTTTATTTAACCAGGAGAAGTCCATTGAGATTTACATCTCTTTCACAAGGATGTCCTGGAGAGGAGTTTACAGAAACTAAAAGTAAACAAAGGTTCAGAGGGGAGGAAAGGAGGACAGTATAAGAAAAGAAAGAAAATAATAATAATAATAATAATAATAATAATAATAAGGAAAAACAAAAATGTTAATAGACAGCATGTTTGAATTGAGCAAAAGGTATGGGAGAGCTGAGTTTCAAGTGGGCTTGCAAATCGTTCCATGCCCATGGACCAAAATAGGACAAACTTTTTCTCCCTATCTCAGTCCGAATAGTGAGAACCTCCAAACGCAGCCAGCTGTTTGACCTGAGGTTTAAAGTGGAATGAACCTTATTAAATTTGCACCAGATGTATTGTGGAAGGGTACCAGAAGCAGCTTTATAAGTCATGTGATACCAGTGTGATAGTCTTCGATTGTTGAGGGATGATAGTCGTGTGAGGGAATATAGGGTGCAGTGGTGGGTTCTGAAGGATGAATTTGTTATAAATCTCAGGGCAGAGTGATAAATAGGATCCAATTTTGCCAGGGAATTGGGATATGCTATTCTATAGATTGTGTCGCCATAATCAAGCTGTGATAGAAATAGGCTTTTGACAAGACGGGTTCTTGTGGAAGTAGAGAAACAAGATCTGGATCTACTGTATATAGAAAACTAGGAATGAATTTGAGTTTAGTTGACAATTGGAAAATGTGATGATTAGATTTTAGGTCTTTATCCAACCATATACCCAGATATTTATATGAATCCACCAGCTCCATTACGGAGATGTCCAAGGCTGTAATTGAGGGTAGGTCAGCGATGGAGGGGTGGTTGAAGAGTATCATTTTACTTTTGTTTGTATTGAGGACTAGTTTTGCATTTATCAGGGAGTATTGCAAGGATATAAAGTCATTTTGAAGGTTGGCAAAGGCTGACTCTAGAGAAGTTGATGAAGTGTATAGAATGATATCATCAGCATACATATGGTAAGAGTAGAACCTAAGGTTATCACAGATATTGTTATAGAATAAGATAAGTAATGGACCAAGAACTGACCCTTGTGGGACCCCTTTGCTTAGGGTTATTGGATTTGATATTTCTGTACCAAGCCTGACAGACTGGACAGGATTGGCTAGGTAACTTTTGAACCACATTAATGAGTGGTGACTGAATCCAATAATTTCAAAAATAGATGGTTTCCGTCAGGCTAAAGTTAACAGCTAGCCTACATCATCATTAGTGTGTGAAACAAACTGTTTAATATGAATTTTTGTATGCATCATCTTGATACATCTTGATTCATTAACCTGAACTATTTATAGACAATTATCAATAGCAATTGTACAGGGAAAATTAGCTTTCCTTGTCATTATTGCTAGTTGCGACAGGGATCTTGCTGACAAATTTTCGAAATGCTGGTGAATCCACTTTATGTGTCGCACACAAAGTGGACTTGTTATATTTTTCTTTTTCTTATCCCAGACAAACAAAGTAATGGGCGTACGTCTGCCACATGTACTGCCACATTTATCTTTGCTGTCGTGGATACTTACAACAACCAGTAAACATTTTCCCCCGGACTTTTCTCACAGTGTTTTTGGTGAATTAAAAAATAAAATAAAACAAAACACCACTTTCACGCTAAAAGTGCATTTTATAGCATTTAGTTACTCTCATTTGTAACGAGTGAAATATTAACGTGGTGCAAGATTTACCGCTCATGACCTCATCTAGCAGATAATACCGGTGTTTTTTTTTATATAGGGTCGAAGCTTTTCAAGTCATCCTTTATTTGACAAATTGTCACAGTCTACCAGTCCACTCAACTCAGTTTCTCCTTCACCAAACTGGCTCACTCCCCCAATCGGCACCAAATACCAACAGCTGCTACCAATTACCTGCTCAGAATATAACACAGCCTCTCTCCCATAGAACTTGCCAGATTGTCTTGTCCTGTTATGCCAAGCCTTCCAGCATTCTTTCCTGCCTTTCTACATGTGTACCAACCCAGACTGTCTCTGACCATCCGCCTGAATGCTGCCCTTATCCGCCTGCTCATGTACTGACCCGGCCCGTCCTTAACCACCCGCCTGCCTTCTGTCCTCATCCGCCTCCTCGTGCATCGATTGTCAAAGCTGAGAAAAGAAATCATGATATAGAGAACCGGGAACCACTCGCTGTAAAAACAGCCCTAGAGGAATGGCGACACTGGTTGGAGGGAACCAAGGTCCCTTTCATGGTGTCGACTGATCATAAAAACTTGGAGTATATGCGACAGGCTTAAAGGCTGAACTCCCACCAAGCCCATTGGGCATTATTTTTCACCCGGTTTAACTTTAACCTCTCCTACCACCCGGGATCCTGGAATATTCAGCTGGATACTCTCTTCAGGCCTCTCCAACGCCTGTCTGTCTGTGCATGCTCCTGGGTCCTCTCTTCTCCCGTGATACAAATATGAAAAGAGCATGTGAATGTAGCAGAACTATAGCTAACAAACAAGCTAATCGTTAAGTAATAGCTAATCGACCTCTTGTTAGGTTGCGAGACAAATTACAGGAACAATGCAAGCAAGCTCTGCGTAATACAGTGGGCCCCCTGTTTACGAGATTCATCCGTTCCGCAATTGGGCTTGTGAGGTGCATTTGTCGTATGGCAGGTTATCCAAACCAAATGTTAAATAGCTAATGTGTTTAGAACCCCAGGTAAAAACATCAAAGCTGTACATACATATTAAAAATTTGTATCAAAATAGTATAGTAAGTGCTACGTATATATAATATACATGTATACAATCAGAAAACATCATAAATGGAAAATATAGAAAGGATTTATTGACCTTTGAGTGGAGCTTGCTATGCCCATGTTCCCTAGTAAGGGTAGCCTAGGCTAGGCTAGCTTCGTATTTCTTGATTATCTTTAGCATTGATTCCATATAAATCATATTCTCACTTCTTTCTTTAACATCACTAAAAATTTTGGGACCCATGGCTAACCCATTCAAGTTTGAATTAAGCGGTAAAATGCACTCTAAATACAGTTTTGTAAGCACTCACGATAGAACAAAGCTTTACCATGCCGCCATTTTGAAACGAGTGAAGCCAACCAATAGGGGCGGCATGGCTCGGTGGTAGAGTGGTCGTCTCCCAGCTGAGAGGCTGTGGGTTCGATCCCCCACCAGCAAGATCATGTCGAAGTGTCCTTGAGCAAGACACTGAACCCCCAATTGCTCCTGATGCTGTGTCATCAGTAGATAAATGACTTGTTTTGGCGCTTTGAGTACCCAAGGTAGAAAAGCGCTATATAAGTGAAAGTCTTAAGTCCAATAGCAGAACAGCATCTTCATGAGGAGACGCCGACCAATAGCAGACAATTGTAGTGACGCGTTGCAGGGAGGCAGTTTGACGGACCAGAAAATAAGAGCAACTACCTAAAAACGCCTGCAGATGGAGACAAAACGACACAAATACAGCCAACCCCCATGGCAGTTGTTTTTCTCGCAAAGCGAGGAAAATACCTTAAAAAGGGGACAAAAAAACTCAATATTCCACATAGCAACATGAAAAAAATGTAAGCCAGGGACGCTGTAACCCGGGGGTCCACTGTACTTTTTTCAAGGCCTTTCATGAAGCTAAGCTTTCGCCTTTCTACTAATGAAACTCTTCGAAGGATACAGGCTTGAATAATGTGACTGCAAAAGCTGTCAGCTGTGTGTACAAACACGGTGCGGCTATTAAGTGAGACAGACACTGAGTAAGACATTGAAGAAGACTGTTTTTAATGAAAGAAATGTTGTGCACCAACATTATGTCCTGGTACTTAAGTGAGTAATCCACCCAAAATGAAAAAGATGTGCTCTCCTGCTATGTTCTGCCTTGTTTTTTTTCTATAGTCCAGGTACCCAGTAGGATAGAGTCACTACATGCTGAAGCTCTGTCGCCAACCTCCATCCAGATAAATTGGGAGACCCTCAGCTCTCCAAATGAACCAATTTTGGCCTACAGAGTTATCTGGACAGAGAGCCTCTCAAGCAAGGAACAAGTACTGATATTACTTGATACATGCAACTCACCTCCAAGATCATACGCTAATATCTGCTCTATTTGTTTTTTTTTAATTATTTTTTTATTTTACTTAATGTTTTTAGTTTGCTTCAGTGTTCTAAAGTAGTTTAAGATATGTGTGTTGGCTGATAAGCTATATAAGCATGGCCATCACATGTAGTGGCCTAAACCTAACCCAGTTTACTGATGACAGAGGTATGATTTTTCTTGAAAGCTATTCAAACTGCATTTTTTAAATTCATTTTTCACCACTGCCAGCACAAATGACACATTTTCCCTTGGTCATTAAATTGTACTTTAAATTGTTATTAAATATGCATAATTTTAGAAATCTAAATCTTTTTATACATGTGTATTTAGAGTGTTGATGTCAATGGACCTAACTACAAGATAGAAGGACTCAAAAAATTCACTCAGTACACAGTTTCTGTATCGGCTGTCAACCATTTTGGACCCAGCACTGCCTCAGAGAAGATCATTATCACTACCCACTCAGACGGTGAGTGCACTACTACAGTACGTATTGTGCTTCTTTTGCATAGGCAGATAGGTTTTGCTTACCCTGTGATTGGCTGGCAACCTGTCCAGTACGGTGTGCCCCCCACTTACGGCCCGGATAGGCCTGGGATAGGCCTCCTAGCGAGCAAGCAACCCTACTGAGTATAAGCAGCTAAAAGAAATAGGATGGATGGTTGAATATTGCGTACCTCTTCCAAACTTTGCAAAAATTATGTTTTTGTATGAAACAATAGTAAGCACACAATGCACCAACACACTTTTCTCATAATCCTAAATTCACTTGTGAATTTCAAATATGTTTTATTCAAGATGTTTCCTGTATAAAATGTAAACATATAGAAACAAACACATTTTTTTTTTACTTAACCCAAACACCACTCTTCAATAAATACTATGCATACTATGTTGTCCATGGTTACATCTTTTTCTGGTCACAGAGTCATGTTTTTCTAACTATTGGCTATTGTTGTTAAACCTTATACCAGAGGTGTCCCAACATTTTGCAAAGTGGGCCAGATTTGGTGTGTTAAAAATGTAGGGGGGCCAACCTTGGCAGATGTTCTTTACATATAGCAGCAATTAATTTAAATACATTTCAACGAGCCATTCTGTGTTTAACATTTGCTTTTTTATTTTCATTTCAGCTACTTAAGCATGTGTTTTGGTATATTTGAAACATGCATATCAAAATTGAATTGACATTAAATATTGAAATTGAATATTCACTTAACTTTTTAAAAAAGTTTAACTTTTTTGTAACAGCTGAACAGAAGTAATTGTACTCTTGGGTGCAAATTGCATTTGAAACACAAAAACATTTCTCACCATGGCAGTTTAATATTTATAGAATTTTTAAACACAATAACAGAGAAATGAGCAAGTAATACTCATATCAACAGGTGCAGGGCTCATTTAAAATATGAAATAAGTGTAAGGCTCAATTAAAATATGAAATTAGTAACTATAAATGTTGATTGGATTTTTAAATGTTTATTATTCTGGAGTGAAAACTTTAATTCTGGAAAAAAAAAAACGTTTTCAGACTAATCGGAAATGAAAAATGACTTGTCCGCATGAGTGTGATGGGTGAAACTGAGATCTGTAATGCAGGACTAAGGCCAGGTGTGTAGTGACAGTAGTATGGATTGGTTTTGTAAATGAGAGTCCAATGGCCGTGTCCTCACATGGCTCTTATTTAAGTTCATAACCAAGAATGTCTTCTCATACAAATACGTCGACCCGAACAAGCTTAGCATTTTCTAACCAAATGCTCGATTCTCTCTGGAACTTGTCCTTATCCAGCTGTCGGTAAAAGTTGGCCATATAAAGCTGCTGGTGCTGACTGCAGCTCACTGCGTCACACTGCAGCTTAACTTTCCTCCTTTTGTTGTTTGTCGCCATTTTAGAAAATTAGGGGCTCATAGAGTCTATTTCTCATATACTAATTTGCTGTTCCTAATTGAGCCTATAAATGGCAGCATTTAGCACACACAGGTAACAGCGCTGCTGCCCAATGTATTAATTCTCCATGTGGGCCAGATGTTATTGATTTTATGACGGAGGCTGCGGGCCGGATGGAAATTGACCACGGGCCGCATTTGGCCCCTGGGCCGGACTTTGGACATGCCTGCCCTATACACTAATGAGGGAAACTCCTTCTATCCATTTTTTTCGTCCCCTGTCCGCACGAGTCGCAGGCTAGCAGGTGCCAATCCCAGCTGTTTTGGGCAGCAGCGGTATATCCTGAACTGGTTTGTGTGGCACACAGAGACAAATGACCATTCACACTCAGAAACACATTGAAATTAAGCTAGAAACTTTTGAACAAAAATCCAACACTATACTTCTCTTGCAAAAAGAAAATACATTGTGTTTAGCTCTTCAAACCTTTTGAAAAATTCTGTTTGTACGGAACAAGCTTAACACAAGCCATCAAATACACATATGCAATGCGTAGACTACACACTGAATGAGTAACAAATCTGCTTGCTCTATCTGTGCATAAAATGGCTATGTCCGTTTGAGGTCATGCTTTTTTTCATAGCTCTGTAAACGTTTAGCATTCTAAATTGAAAGTTTTTTTTTTTTTTTTTTTTTTAAAGTTGTACTTTGATTATATGTCCTGTAAACACTTAAAAACAGAAACATTTGAGATGAGATGGGGTTGGGTTGACTGACCAAGTAATAAAAAAATAACATTGTCCAAAAATGTCTGCTCTCATTATTATCGTCAGTAATTAGATTTTCTTATTCTCCGTCTTATCGGACAGATGGCAGGGTAGAAATGGTAGCTGATGCCAAAGACTGACATTAAGTGCTTTTGTTGTCATCAACACTAAATTGTAGTGGATTAAAGCCAAGATAATTGACTAAAATGCTTCATGCTGATTTACCAGCATTTGTTGCACACATACATCACTGACTTGATCAACAAGTGTTTGCATGTCGCTCTCAATCAGCTTTCTAATCAGTACGTTTTTCAACAACACAGAAGCCTGTTTTTTCTTTTTGAAATGTAATACAGACATTGTCCTGCTATTTTGCTATTCAAAGCGGCATATTCTCCACTTGACCACAGATCCAGCCAGATTTGTGATTCACTCAAGCCCCTCAATCCAAGCCCTTACTATAGTGCTTAATGTGCTACCCAGGATTGTATTTAATTTATTATGGCAAGTGGCCTCTTTTCTTATCAACCCTACTCAGTTTTTTTCATTCATTTTGTATTAATTAGGTGCATATTTTACATTCTTACCTGTGATCAATGCGTCTTGATCGTGGTGGCCGGTATGACATTACAAGTCAAAAGTAAAAAGAAAAAAAAAGAAAAGAATGTCAATTTTAAAAAAACAAACAAACAAACAAACAAAAAAAACATAGAGATGTTTACAGCAGATCACTTAGATGATAAACCTTGAAGGCTAACATGCCGCACTCTGAATTGACTGTTACGTGTTACATTTTGCTCTTGGTTCACAATTCAACCGGAATAATAAAACTATAAGGCCCTCACATTCTTTAGTAAAATAAATGTATTGTGTTGTATTTGCTATATCTTGTCGTGATGAGAATATCTATCCTGACATAAATTTACAGACACAATTGATTCCTAGAAGGTAATGTCATACAGTATGCAAAGACAGTGAGACATAATGAAGTCATCTGTCCAGCTGCAGTGGTGCGACAGAATGATCTGCGGCTAAGAGCGCTCCGATAATGAGTAGTTGCACTGTGCATCTCCTCATCTGCAGCTCTGTGATAACCGTGACTTGTGACCTAATTACTTTCGCTCATACATGAGCCCACACTCGTACATCTGCGCTCACTCTTTCCACACATGCAGAGTGAGCAGCTGAATCAATAGATAAGGTGGAGACTGTTAATCAGGAAGGTAAGGCAGTGTTCATTCAAAATGTCCATCCATCTTTGTCTGCTGATGAAGTGGTAGCAGGGGTCAGTAGCCTAAGCAGAGAAGTCCAGACCTCAGGACAGGCCAGCCAATAGCTGGCTGAGTTTGCAGACGTCACATGACCAAACTCAGTAAACAGGTGAGCCTTGGTCATGTGGTCTGAGCAACTGTGATGTTGTTTACAGTGAATGGAAATGTGCTAAATGGCCACTTCAGAGGTTGATAAAACAGGTGAATTTTCTGAGTTTGAATAGCATTTCACAAGTTTAATGTTTAACTAATTTCTCGTTTTGGGAGAATGAGTGTAAGGCAAGGGTTAGGCAAATCGTTTGGCAAATCACACTCGCTCAATGTTGTCAGAGCAGAGTATGCTTATTTTGTGGTTTCATGCCATGCATTGGATTGATGAAATGATGGAATATGAAACAAAGTCTAATTGCCCCTCAGCCTGAGAAACAAAGCTTGACAGTTGTTTTTTTCTTGGTTTGTCAATGGTCAATTCTAGAATCAGAGGTTTAGGGGTGCTGACAGTTTTAGAACCACAGCACATCTGCTTGTGAGGTATTTGGTCAGCAGGGGGTTTTACAGGTAAAAAAAAAATGCATGCACACACACAAACACACACACACGCACACACAAGTGCACACGGGCAAACCCACTCTTTCAAACATATGAACACTCACACCACAGATGTTTAAATGATATCACTGAGCTTGAGAGTAGTGCATTGGTGTAATATTAATGTGCACATCACAAAATCTTTTTTCTCACATTGTCATTGTTTGACCACTTGAAATTCTCACTCATAGATGTCTGCATATTAGTAAAATACTATTACCATAATGAATGTGTGTGTGTGTGTGTGTGTGTGCGTGTGTGTGTGTGTGTGTGTGTGTGTGTGGAGGGGGGGTCTTGTTTGTGATTTGTGATGTCATAGACTGCACTGTGGGAAAAAAAAAATTCCGTTGTGTGTAACCTCAGTAAAATATAAATATTAAAAGTATAAAAGAAAGACAAATAAAATAAAGTGGATCTCAACAACTACAAAAATAAACATTGTGGAACATGTCAATAAATTATATATACAGTATATCTATCTATCTATCTATCTTCTATCTATATATATATATATATATATATATATATATATATATATATGTGTATATATATGTATATATATATATACATATATGTATATATACATATATATATATATATATATATATATATATATATATATATATATATATATATATATAATATGAATGGATTAAACATTTCTTAGGTCAACAATTTTGTTAAAAAGACCTATCTGTTCATACAAATAAAGATTTGAAGAACCCTCCCCTGCGGAAGAAGTGGCTACAAATGTAAGCTGATTGAATCAGTGGACACCCGTTCCCTAATTGCTGTCAGTGAGACCAAATTGATCTACTAGCAACTCTACTTTCCAAACTTTCACTCTTTTCCAATCTTTCACCTTAGCGGTGTTAATGCAGGAACTTATAATTATACACAGACGAGTTTTGTTAAGTGCCTTTCTGTTGTTAAGTTGGAATATGTGCTAAAGCGCGTTTTAGCCTAATTGCACGTTTTGTCTGAATGGACTAAGTTTTATTTATTTTGGAGGCACCGAACCCTACCAGTTTCATTTGCTCATTCACCGAACCCTTGGGGCTTGTGGGGGGGGGGGGGGGGGGGGGGGGGGGGGGAATGCTATCGCAAAACTCGCAGTGGCCGTGACCGTGCTGACAATTATTATTGTGCTGACATTGCTGCGCTATTGTTAGCTTAGATCAGTAGGAGCGGTAGAAAATCTCAGAGCAGGACGCTTTCAATGACTTTGCCCACTATCTGCAGACTAGACTGAGGAGTGGACCTCTGCGACGGAGGCAAAAAAAAAAAAACTCTGCGTCTCAGGGGTTTGGTGGAGCCTCCACCGCAAAGGTCCACCCCTCAGTCTAGTCTGCAGTTAGTGGGCACAGTCATTGAAAGCGTCCTGCTCTGAGATTTCCTACCGGTCCGCTTGGAAGTCGCTGGTTTATGCAGCAGAGTGAGACCTCCCTATCAGACCACTTTGAGAGGGCTGTATATGTGTCTGAGTGAGACTCCCTACCCGTCTGCTTTGAGAGTGCTGGATAAGCAGCAGAGTGAGCCCTCCTTCTCAGTTGGCACCACACACCGGAATTAGCCCGTTATCTCCTGAGCGCTGATCCAGGCAAATAAGCTCCTGCGGCCGGTGATCTAAAGGGTCGATCGCCATACGGACTCACGACGTGGCGGCGGGGAACTGGTACTTTTACCCACGGTGATGATTTGAACAAGGTGATATTAATGCACAATTCATTTCGTGCACCAGTAAAAACAATCATATTTTATTTTTTACTAAAAAAGGAATCGGTGAATGAGCATATGAAACTGGTGGGGTTCGGTGCCTCCAACAAGGTTAAGAACCACTGATCAAGAGGAAGCAAATCTAAACTGAACTTGAACATATACATGTTATCATCGTTCTGACACTTAAACAACACAAGGATGACAACATGTACTCACAGACATATAATTTCTCAACTTTGCCACGAAACGAGGTGTTTAAGTGTAGAACGGCGATCTTCAACTGACCGACAGCTGAGCCTCATGGGCATATAACGTAAATGAACACAAGGTGGCACTAAAGGAAAAAACAACATCCCCATCGACCCGTAATGTGAAACAGAACAATCAAACTGTTTAAATTAAATAAGTATAGTTCCAGCACACCCCTAAAAGTATTTTCCATAGCATATGGTTAAATTCCTTCTTCAAATCTATAAAACACATGCAGACTGATTGGTCAAAGACCCATCAAGGACCATGCCCAGGGATAAGAGCTGGTCCAATGTTTCACAGCTGGGAGAGAAACCACACTGCTCTTCATGAATCAGAGATTCGACTTCCCTGCAGACCATTGTTTCCAGGACCACAGAATAGACTTTGCCAGGAAGGGTGAAGTGTGTGACCCCACTGTAGTTTGAAGAGACCATGATCCATGTTTGCCAATCCAGATGTACTGTCACCGATGTCCACAAGATGTTGCAAATAATTCAGCCGGGACTTTCCCACAACATCCAAAGCCTTTTGGCACTCTGGATGGATCTCATCCATCCCAGGGCCTTGCCACCAAGGAGCTTTTTAACTACATCGATGACTTCAATCCCAGAGATTGAAGAGCCCTATCCAGAGTCCCCATATTCTGGAAGACGCGTTAGTAGTGTTTAGGAAGTTTTCAAATTATTCCACCCAGCAAATCACAGCCTCCTGAGATGAATTTAGCAGTACTCCATCTCCATGGTACACAGTGTTGATGGTGCACTTCTTCTCTTTCCTGGGACGCTGGATGGTGGATCATTCTTCAGAGTCACACGGAAGTTTTTCTCCATGGTCTAATCAAATTCCTCCCATGCCCAAGTTTTGCCTTGGCGACAACGAAGTCGCATCCCCCCCAGCCAAGTGTCCAAAAGTCCAATGACATGATCACAAAGTTGATCATTGTCTAGTTGCCAAGTGTACATATGGGACACACTTATGCTTGATCATGATGTTTGTTATGGACAATTCCTGACCAGCGCAAAAAAACACCATGCGGGTTTTGATTGCAATTGGCCACTCCTCTTAATCATGCTGCTCAAGGTCTCACTGTCATTTCATACGTCACCATTGAAGTCCCCCGGCAGAACAAGGGAGTCCTTAGAAGGGGTGCTCTCCTGCACACTCTCCATGGACTCCAAAAAGGGTGAGTAGTCTGCTGTTTGTTGCATAGCCACAAGCAACAGTCAGAACCTGTCCCCCAACCCAAAGGCAAAGTGAGGCTACCCTCTTGTGCAGTGGGGTGAACCCCAATGTATAAGCACTGAGCCTGGGGACAATAAGTATGCCACACCTGCTCTCATCAGTTTCAGAGCCCAGAGTCCTCTCGACAGGACTGGTAGCAGAGCCAAAGCTGGGTGTTGAGCTGAGTCCAGCTATGTTTAGTTAGAGGTCAAGGTCAAGGAGGTCAAGCGCACTTGGACGCTGCCCAGCTCGTGCTGCAAATGACCTCTATGGCCCATTCCACAGGTGGTGAGCCAATGGGAGATACATAAATGTGGGCCACCAACCATTTACACTCACGTTCACCCCAATTGGCAATCCAGACAAAAGCCATGCAAGCATTGGACAACGTAGTCAATTTATGTCAAATTTATTTCTTAAGCACATTTAAAAAGACCTTAATCAACCAAAGTGCTGTACAATACAAAAAAAGTGCAAATTGAAAATTATATAAAAAAAAAACCACACACACACACACACACACATAAAACACACGAACAGGCTAAGACACAGATAAGAAAGCATTTCAGGGATGTCAGCTTTCAAGGCGTAATAAAAGCAAGTGAGAAGTACGATTTTAAAAGGGATTTAAATGCAACAAGGGTCTGAGGTGATCTAATTGACAATGGCAAACTATTCCAGAGCCTTGGGGCGATGCTGCAAAGGCTCAGTCGCCACGAGTATTTAGCCTAATCTTAGGCAGAGCCGGCAGCTGCTGGTCTGCAGACCAAATGGCTCAAACAGGTGTATGATGGTGCAGGAGTTCAGCTAAGAAAGAGGGGGCAGGCCATTTTGGGCTTTGAAGATGATCAGTTTAAATTTTATTCTGAAATGAATGAGTAGCCAGTGCAGAGAGTCCAATTCTGGAGTGATGTGCAAATGTTTCTTGGTATAGGTGAGGAGACGAGCAGCTGCGTTTTAAACCAGCTGAAACGGGCTGATTGAGGACTGGTCGAGGCCAACGAAGAAGGCATTGCGTTAATCTAAACTTGAAGAAATGAATAACATCCTACAAATCTGCCTGTGTGAGATAAGTCTTGGTTTTAGCAAGGACCCTCAGCTGGAAGAAACTGGTTTTGACAACATAGCTGATGTGCTTGTGAAATTTGAAATTACTATCCAGTAGGACACCAAGGTTTCCAACAGTTGCACATGTTTTAGTGCTAAGGGGACCCAGAATGTTGATGATGGAGCTTGGGAAGACGTGGCCAAAAAAATTACTTCTGTTATACTGTCATTGAACTACAAGATTATGCTTGTAATCATATATTTTTCACCACGTGTGTTTTTTTTTTTTTTTACAGTACCCAGTGCTCCCCCCCAGAACATCACCTTAGAGGTTGTGCTTTCCAGGGTAAGATGACATTTTATTTTAAAATATATCCCAGCAATGTCTCACTATACAGTATTTCAATTGCACGTCATGTTTCACTGTTTCTTTAAATTCTTCTAAGTATTTATTATTTCCAATTTTGATATTGCTATCAAGTCTCTAACGCGGGAAAAAAAACACTGCATTAATAATAGATGTGCCATGGAATTGTTTAGCAAAAAAATAATTGATGCTCTGGTCAAATCCTACAAATAACTATCACCACTACCTTTTTATAGCCTCTTTACAATAAATATTATACCTGTAAGTCATACCACGTATATGAACATCAACTATTTAAGTGTACTATGAATGTTGAGACAACTGTCAAAAGCTTTTAATTTACTCCAATTTGAACGACACAATTGATTAACAATTTTTCAGACTGTGATTGATTGCTGTACTTTCCACCCTATAAGGCGCACATTCAATGAATGGCCTATTTTAAATATAAATTCATATATAAGGCGCACTGGATTATTAGGTGCACATACAATAGAAACTACAGTTGGGGCTGGGCTTGCATTAGATGGAGTTGCGTTATACATCCACTTAATGGTGCTGCATTGAAGGGAATTTATTCAAAACAATTTATTATTTTCCGTGGCCACTCTGAGATCCAGCAGTACCTGATGATCATACACCAGCAAAGTGATGACGGATTGTACAGGGAGTGATACAAACAGTGGAAACACACAATAATAGTCAGAGTGGCTGGCGGCCATCTTTTTCAACACCCTCAGCACTTAGTATGATGATTCTTTGCACTTATATAGATTGAAGCAGAAATCATTTTTAAATAATTGAATCGAATCGGAGATTTCAAAATCGTAATGGATCAAATCGTGAGACAGCCAAAGATTATTGCGTGTTCTTTGAGCCGGGGTACACACAGACACACACACGCACACACACACACACACACACACACGCACACACACACACACACACGCACACACGCACACGCACACCTGCACGCGCACACACGTTTTCGCTTCAGCCTCATAGAATCTATTATATCAGATCATCTAATGCAGTATACAAGCCAATTGTTCATAACAGATAGCTCTGGATCATTCACAGGTCGCAACAAATTAATTCTGGTTCGTCTTACGCTGCCATCTTTTGTACTGGTGTCAACAAGTTGAGTTGCTTTCTGTCTTCACCATAAACACCTAATAAATGAATGAAACAGTCATGTAAGTAATAACACATTTAATTAATGACACTTTTAATTAATGAAACATTTATTAAATTGTTGACACTTTCAATTAACACATCTTTGCAGTGTTTCATGCATTTAGTTTATCTGTCACCCCCGCTCGTCAATTTTTGATGTGCGGTTTCTAACACCTGATTGGTTACAACGAGCAAGGTAACCTTGGTTATTAATAACATATATATATATATATATATATATATATATATATATATATATATATATATATCACAAAAAAATTTAATTCGGTTTGAAATGACATGACATTTTGACTGCAAATTGATTAAAATTTGCTTAAAAGTAAATAATGTGCTTGGTTCTAAGTCGGCTTATTTTTTTCATTGGTTTGCACTCAGCAAGTAAGATAGCTGTATTGCCCTGTATGCCAAGTTATTGCCGTGTTTTGTGAATTTTTTAAAATTATTTTTTACTTTACTTATTTATTTATTTTAGTTTATTATTATTCATGGTAAGCATCAAGCCTTGAGGTCTTGTTTATAAACTGCTTGTTTAAAAAAGGGCAATAAATATACGTTTGACCAAACATGATGAATGATAATGATTTCAATATTGACCACAATAATCGTGATTATTTTGGCTGTAATCATGCAGCCCTAATATATATACATGTGTCTGTATATATATATATATATATATATATATATATATATATATATATATATATACATACATACATACACAGTGGGCCCCCGTGTTACGAACTTAATCCGTTCAAGCGGCTATGCTCCATAACTTGAATTGCTCGTATGATGGGCAATCCTAACCTATGTTAATTAATGAATGCATGCAACGCGTGCAACAACCTTAGGTAAAAACATCACGATTTTATACACATATTAAAATTTGGTAACATTATCTACTGTACAGTTAAATTAAATAACAAATATACAAAGGAAAAATGACATTTACCTTTGGGGCGACGAGACGAACCCGCCGAATTTTTTAAATTTATTTTCTTAAACTAGAGCTTTTCTCAAATGAGAACATATCACCGGCGATTTCCTTCTCTTTAATCCATAATAGAAGAAACCTCTCCATTTTGTTGTTGACTGAGGTCCGTCCCCTGGCAAGGAAATTCTTGCCCTTAGAAGATTGCCGAGCGGTTACGGCCATACTCACGAGCAAGGTTAACTATGCGTGCACCTCCTTCGTATTTTTTTATTATTTCCTGCTTCGTTTCTACTGTCATCATTCTCTTACTTCTTCCTTTACCGCCACAAGCAATTTTAGAAGCCATGTCTAACAGATAAAGTTTGCAAAGTCTTCACAACACACCGACCAGCTGTGCCATCAAGCTAGATGAAGGCGTTTGGCCAATAGCATATCGGCATTTCTGTGATTGACGTTACGCCGGCTGTTTTATTGAAAGGATCGGTGCTGGTCGGCGCTCAGGAGACAAAGACAACACTCAACAAAAGACCAACGTTCCCAAATGCTATTTAGCCCAAATAACTGGCATATTTATTTTGACCAAATGCAAGTTCTCAAAATACAGTTGACATTGCGTGAAATCATCATATGAGCCTCTTACCTATGCCGAGAAGGTGGAGAGCCAACACCCAGGCAGAGCTCCACTTGTCAACCAGCTGGGCGTTCATATGCAACCAGCAGCAGACTCTATCTGTTTGTACTCTGCATCTCTCTTTTGTGCTTTTCAGTTGCGTGCACGAGGAAGGGCAGGTGGCCTACCCGTTCGCCCTGGTGCCGCAACACCTGTTTCCCGATTTGTTATTGACACTTAAGTGTGTCCTTCAGGCTCTGAAAAGCAACTTGCTCAATAATGTTCTCCTTTGATGGAAACATCTTATACAATAATAACTGTCAACCTCCCACAACAATGGTCTTCTTTGGTATGAAAATAAGATAGTAAAATGGTCAAAACGTCCTGACCAAAAACAAGTTAGTGAAAAACAACTTCTATAACCATGGTTGCACAATATATTCGGGTTTTCAACGGCTATGGGAAGCATCACTAATTACTATTCCTCTCACCGGCCAATAGCATATCCACATCTCCGTGACTGAGACCGGGACTGTGACCTTAATCGACCAATAGCATATTGGCATCTCCGTGACTGAGAGCGCGACTCTGACTTTATAAGACCAATAGCATATCAGCAGCAAAGCGAAAGAAACAGTGCGGACACACTGACCGGCATGTTGGATTGTTCGTAAGACGAAAGGTTTGTGCGTAAGAGGGGGACAAAAAAACGCCACGGTCAACGTTCGTAAGATGAAAAATTCGTAAAACAGGGAATTCGTAAACCAGGGGCGCACTGTATGTATATGTATGTATGTATGTGTATATATATATATATATATATATATATATATATATATATATATATATATATATATATATATTAGAGAGAGAAAGAAAGAGGCAGAGAGATTGTGAAGAACATGATGTGATTTGAATCTTGAAGCTTATAACCACTATACATTTGCTTCACTCTTTTGTTTACAATTGTTCTGTATAATAATTGGAAGCTGCATAGCTCTACTAAATAGAAACTGTGACCTTTTATACAAACTAAAACAAAAGGAAAAACATGCATGGAAAAGCACAGCGTAAAGACTGAACCATCTTTTAATTATTACAATTTGTAATCCATTAGTCAGAATTCATCAGTGTGCAGCAGCCAGAGAGTATGGTTTGGCTGATAGCAGCTGTCTCAAAGCATTACACACTTGGGCCCTGGCAAACATCTGTTGTGTGTGTATATGTGTGCACTTGTCCGGGTAGGTCGAGATGTGTATTTAACATGCAAAGTAAGGAATTGGCATTCATTCAACATGCAACTAAACAAACAAAATAATGTCCATAGACTCTAAAAATAAAAACACAATTGATTGAAACTCTGACTACTTAGACAGTCTTTTTTTTTTAAAGATATAATCGTTTTTTGAAACAACTGCACAAACTCTCTTATTTTTATTGCAACAGGACAGTAAATAGAAAATTTGTTTGAAAATGGCTGCTATGCAACCCAGCAGCTTTTCATCATTTCATTGTTCACAAGTCATAATTCGTATTCTTCCACATGATTTTTCAGAGCATTAAAGTGTCATGGCAGCCACCCCCACGCAATGCACAGAATGGCATCATCAGCGCTTACAAGATAAAATACAGGAAGACTAGTCGCCGTGGAGACCAAGAAGCCATTGAACCAAACAACCTCTGGTATCTTGTCACAGGTGAGAATTGGTCTGTTTTCTCTAAGTTTTTCAGTAGTATGGCTTCCATCACATAAGCAAAACATTAATCTTAAAACAATGATTTCATGTTAATATTGGAGATGTTTGGACTGGATGGGAAACATTTCACTTTGCCAGTTAGAGTCTGTAATAATGAATGCTAAGGACTCTTAAATACAAAAATTCATCAGCCTCAGGCTTTTTGAAATTAGATATGGGTTCTGAGTGGAATTTGCATTTCTTCAGTTTTTTTCTTTTTAATCAAATATAAATCTATTTGCATGCATTTTCAAATAACTTTTGAATGTATGGTGTTTGTGTGAATTTGTGAGTTATTCATACTGCCATCAGCTATTGTTTTTCCAATACAATGGGCCCCCATGTGACGAGATTAATCGGTTCCGCGGTTGGGGTAATAAGGCGAATTCGCCATATGGCGGGCAATCCAAACCTATGTTCAATAGCTAATGCGTTTAGAACCCCAGGTAAAAACATCAAAATTGTACATACATATTACAAATTGGGACCAAAATAGTATAGTAAGTGATACGTATATATAATATACATATATACAATCAGAAAATATCATACATAAAAAATATAGAAAAGATTTATTTACCTTTGAGTGACGCTTTTTATGCCCATATTCCCTAATAAGGGTTATCTTCAGCATCGTTTCCAAATAAATCATATTCTTACTTCTCTCTTTAACATATAGCAATCTTGGGACCCATGGCTAACCTTTTCAATGTTGAAGTAAGCAGTAAAATGCACTAAAAATACTCTTTTGTAACCACTCACTATTGAACAAAGCATTACCGCTCTTCCAAGTTGAAACAAGCGCTTTGAGTACCTGTAAGGTTCACTGAACTAATACTCGCCAAACCCAATAACTAAAACAAGAAAGAGAGAAGGCACGTATCTGCTCATGCATGAGAACGAGACAGGACCACAAAGGCTGCAGTACTACCACGCTCTGAGGCACTTCCCCGTTCCCCCTAATTTTATTATCTTAGAGATCCCTAGGTTACATGAAGGTTCCGGCCCTAAAAGGTAGAAATGCATGGGAGAGCAATATGTGCGGCCAGAACCCAGAATCTTGTAATACACATTTGTGAAAGCTGAGTTCGCGCCTGTGTGTGAGTGGCACAATGCAGTATGCAGCAACATGTTCCAGTAAGTCAAACGCTCAGATCCACAACACTTCCTTAACCAACTTGTGCTTTCCGAGGGAGCCTTCAGGTGACCCTGGGCCTTGGATGTTGTTTGACAGGGCCCTGAAAAGACTTCAACAACCGTTATCACTAACATGACTCGAAATGCACCTGACATGTGTGGGACATGTTGCTACCCTAATATCTAATAAAAAGTTGTCAAATGTATACTCACTATGTGAATCAACAACAATAATAAATCATCTCAACAATCAAGAACATCTGATCAATATAATTGCTAACACAGGATTGATTGGTACACGTGCTTTACTTAACTGAGTACCACTGATTGCTGTATTAATGACTTCATTTAACATGCCATAATTGATTGGCACACCATTGATTAATTTCTGATTTATTACGCAATAAAAATGAAAGGTTTATTAAATTTTTCCAACAGTACCCAAGGTAGAAAAGCGCTATATAAGTGAAAGTCTAAGTCCAATAGCAGACCACCATCTCCGTGAGGAGACGACGACAAATAGCAGACCAGAATTGTAGTGACACGCCGCAGGGACGGCAACTGAAAATACGTGTAACTTAAAAACGCCTGTAGATGGAGACGAAACAGCAAATATACAGCCAAGCCCCTAGAGTCATGAGGTGTTTCGGGCGCATATCCAGGAAAATATCATAAAGAGGGGATGAAAAAGCTCAGTATTCCAGGTCACAACATGAAAATAATGTAAGTCAGGGATGTTGTAACACGGGGGTCCTCTGTATTTAGTTAGCAGGGTTTAAATGAAACTGATTATCCTTTTCATGATCTTTTACTGATGCTATATTTATATTCGCTCATTTCCCAGTGCCAGAATTCATTCATGTTCAATCTATGCACAGTTCATTTATATGTAACAAAGGATATTCGTGTCAATACAAAGAGAGATGACAGATACAAAGGAGATTAACCTGATTATTTTGTGTGTAGAAGGGTGTTCTCCACTACAGACAAACATGACTATCACTTACTGAAGAGCTGTGGTTCTTAACCTTGTTGGAGGTAATGAGCACCACCAGTTTCATATGCGCATTCACCAAACCATTTTCTAGTGAAAGATACAAATATGATCTTTAGCAAAGTTGAGGCATACATATGATTTTTTTGTACAAATACACAAAAAGAACCATGTATGAACTCACGACAAATGATAAATCCTCGTGACTTCTGCTGTTGCCTTTTAAAGACCAGTTCAGATATGCATGGCTTCACTTTGAAAAATGCCAGTCTCATGGTATTTTCACAGCAAAGTTTGTTGCTTTTTTTTAAATGTTGAGCATCCTCAAAGGACTGCTCATAAAGATATATAACAAATGATGTACAACATTCCAGGACCAATTACTTTCTTTTTTGTTGGACGAATTACAGACTGTGGATTTGTCATGTCACGGCGTGGCATGGAGAAAAGCTGGCGTGATAGCGGGATTGGTGGACACAGTTGCAGGAAGGTTTTAAGGCAGACAGTGCGTGCCATAGTCCATATTTATTGGCGACAGGCAGACAGGAACAGAATGCAGGGAAAATTGGGACATCAATGAAACTCCAAAAGTGCAGACGGGCGGGTGACATGGCAACAAAGACGAACTGGCGGGTGGACACACGGACAAGAGGCAAGTAAAAGACTTACGATATGTGACAAGCGACTGGTGATGTGTGACTTCAGACAATGATCCAACAACTTACTGTAACTTGTTGGGACTAAAATAGACAGGACAATAATTAGGCAAATACGAAACAACTTGATGAAATGAGAGGTGGGGAATGCTGATTGGCTGACACACCTGACACACGGTGCTGGAACACACAGAACATGCAACAGCCGGAACAAATCACGCAAGAAAACAAGATGCAAGAACTAAAAATACCCACCACTTGAAAACACAAAAGAAACCCCCAAAACAGAAAACCCACAACAGAAAAATGACAGGATTAAAATATTAAGAAAGAAATAACATACATACAAACATAATAACATAACATACATGTCAGTCACACGTTGACGACTGAGCACAAAAAAATTTCCCTAGCATTCATTGGCCAAACAATCTAAAGTGATCATCTGCATTTATTGAGGGCCAAGCGAGGGTGCCGCATAACGAATTGACACGATGAGCCAGATGTGTCTTTACCTCTGTACTCCCATTTCACCCATCCAATCATTTTCTGTAGCTGCTTATCCTTGCTAGTGCCTATCCCAGGAGGCTTTGGGCAGTAAGCAGGCGACACCCTTAATTGTATGCCAGCCAATTGCAGGGCACACGGAGACGAACAACCATTCAACGCAACAAATTGCACCTAAGGACAAATTAATATGTCCATTACACCAATTGGAATGTGGGAGGAAGCCGGAGCGCCCAGAGAAAACCAACGCGGGCTTGGGAAGAACATGCATACTCCACACAAAAAGACCAGAGCCTTGGGTCCCTTTAACTGTGATGCGGACATGCTATTCACTGTGCCACAGCTATCCGTTACTCCCATTTGTACCAAGTAAAATATTACTATTTTTTGTGTGTAATGCATTACTTTACCACGTTACAGCAAAAAGTATCAATCAATCAATCAAATTTTATTTATATAGCCCTAAATCACCGAAGTCTCAAAGGGCTTCACAGATGAAAAGAGGTCGTACAGAGACATCTTTTCAGTATAAGGTACACAACAGCATCCCCTGTCAAAGCTCCCAGAAGGGGAAGGAAAAACTCAAAAACCCCAATTTGGGGAAAATCAGAAACCTCCAGAAGGGACCACAGGTGGGAGGAGCCCCCTTGCAGGCCCACAAGTTGAAGTGGATGCTGCATGTACCAGACACAGAAACAATATAAATTACAGAAAACATATTGTGCTATATAGTGCAGTGATGTCTTGACAGCAGGCAAAGCCATTGGGCAGGAACCATCCCACATTCGAGCCAGGTGGACCGCAGACGGCCGAACTCCTAACCCGTGATGGTCGACCATCGCAGGACCCAATGGAGGCGGTCAAGTCAACCCTCACCATCTAGCTAGCCCCCTCTCCCAGCCGGAAGAGGGGGGCAGGAAAAAAGAAAAAAGAAGAAAGCTGCAGACAGGCTCAATTAACTAAATGCTTTTGAATATAAATGTGTTTTTAGTCTGGATTTAAAGATTTCTACTGAGGTGGCTGCGCGAACTTCCATAGGTAGGGCATTCCATAGTACTGGCGCGCGAATGGAAAATGCCCTTGATCCCGCAGACTTCAGGTCGATAGCAAACCGGCATTTTGTGATCGAAGTTGTTGGGACGGAACATAAGGTGATACTAAGTCGACGAGATAGGAAGGAGCTAAACCGTGTAAAATTAACAGCACCTTAAAATCACATCTCATGTGTATTGGAAGCCAATGCAGGTCAGCTAGAATCGGAGTAATATGATTGAACTTTCTCGTCCTTGTCAATAGTCTCGCTGCTGCATTCTGTACACACTGCAGGCTTTTAATGTAGGACATGGGAAGTCCAGAAAACAAAATGTTACAATAGTCTAGGCGCGACGTAACAAATGCAAGAATTAATGTTTCTGCATCACTACGAGAAAGAATAGGGTGAATTTTAGCTATATTGAGGAGGTGAAAAAACGCCGTTCTTGTCATGTTATTAATATGTGTTCGAAAGGAGAGAGTTGAATCAAATATCACGCCGAGATTTTTTGCAGAACTACTTGGGAAATAATACAGTTTTCTAGGTTCAGCGTGGTATTCTTAAGCAAGTGCTGATGATGAGCAGGGCCAATAAATAACATCTCAGTTTTATTAGGGTTGAGAAGCAGAAAATTGGAAGACATCCATTGTTTAATCTCAGCAAGGCAAGCCTCCAGTTTACTGCACTTGCACGGATCCGTTATTTCTAAGGGCATATAGAGTTGGGTATCATCAGCATAGCAATGAAAACTAATAGCATGTTTACGTATAATATCGCCGAGAGGAATCATGTAGATGTTGAACAGTAAGGGAACAAGTACTGACCCCTGCGGGACACCACATGAGACGGAGAAAGATTCAGAGATCGCATCGCCATAAGAGACACTAGGCGTCCTTCCCAGGATGTAAGATCTGAACCAAGAAAGTGCTGATCCCGAGATACCAACACATGATCTAAGACGTTCTATAAGAATATGATGATCAATAGTGTCAAATGCGGCACTAAGATCAAGCAGTAATAATATTGATGAGATGTTAGAATCCAAGGCTAAGAGAAGATCATTCGTCACTTTTACTAGGGCTGTCTCAGTTGAGTGGTTGGCCCTAAAACCTGACTGAAGGAGTTCAAATCTATTGTTGTCTATCATAAAATCGCTAAGCTGTAGTGTTACAACTTTCTCAAGAATTTTGGCGATAAACGGAAGGTGTGACACGGGCCTATAGTTAGAGAGATCTTCAGGATCTAGGTGAGGTTTCATAAGTAATGGTTGAATGACGGCCGTCTTAAAAGTTTCAGGTACAATGCCAGAGGAGAGTGACAGGTTGATAATATTCAAGACAGATGACCCTAAGACCAGGAATAAATTTTTAACGAGTTTGCCTGGAAGCGGGTCGAGCATGCAGAACGTCGGCTTTGCTGCATTAACCAGTTGTTTAAGACACTCCAGGGATACTAAATCAAACTGGGACAGGGTAACCAGACTTTCATGAACCTGATTGTCCGAACTAGCATCAACAATCACAGTCGAGGGGGTAAGCGGCGCTGCCTTTTTTATTTCTTCCCTTGTTAGCTGAATCCGCTGAGTAAAGAATTGCATGAAATCGTGAGCTGAATGGAGGGAATTATGATTAACCTGCTGCTGCTGTGTTAGCTGCGCTACCGTCTCAAATAAATATTTTGGGTTGTTTTTATTAAGACTAATCATTTTGGAAAAGTAATTTGTTTTTGCTAACCTAAGAGCCTCTTTATATTTCAGCAAGCTATCGCACCAGGCCTGACGGAAAACCTCGAGTTTAGTTGTTCGCCATTTACGCTCAAGTTGTCTACTTAACAATTTACACATACGCGTTTCCTCCGTAAACCACGGAGTGTGCCGCTTCGGACGAGTTTTAAGTTTCAGCGGCGCAATAGAGTTTAGGGAATTTAAAAGAACCGAATTAAAATCATTCGCGAGCTTATCAACTGAACCAGTGAAAGACGGAAAGGCAGCTGTTGCGGAAGGCAGTAATTCAGAAAGTGCAGCAGTGGTTGATGAGTTAATGTCACGGCTCTTAAAGCCTTGGTTGTGGACAATAAGACCACACTGAGCTAGGACTTCAAATGATCAGATAATGATCAGACATAACGTTAGTATGCGGCAGAATTGTGACGTTTGAGGCAGTTAGGCCATGGGTTAGCACTAAGTCTAAGATATTACCATTCCGGTGTGTTGCTGCTTTTATTATTTGTGTAAAACCAAATGCATCGATTATTGCTTGAAAAGCTACAGTAAGTGGCTCTAATGGGGAGTTCATATGAATATTGAAGTCACCCATAATTAATATATTATCTGTGTGAGTTATTAAGTCAGCCATAAGTTCAGGGAATTCATCTAAGAATCCAGAGTATGGTAATGGTAAAGTAATGCATTACAGTGATTACATTACTTTGGTAATGCATTACTCTGAACAATGACCACTAATATGATAAGGCAGCTCAAAGAAAAAGAAGAAACTCAAGTGATTAAATAACTTCATACATTATTTGTTTTTCAAATCAAATGCACAGATATATTTTTCTATCTTATTTGTTTAATGCCATCTCTTTGTCCAGGTCTTGAGAAGGGCAGTCAATACAGTTTCCAAGTTGCAGCCATGACCACGAATGGAACAGGTCCATCCAGTGAATGGTATACAGCTGAAACACCCGAGAATGATTTGGATGGTGAGAAATCACAAAAGGAATATATGTGCCTGTGTATTTGTTTGAGTCCAGTGATCTGTGAAGCAACATGGAAATACCGCCTCTATCTCAACACACTCATAAATATTGAACTAGTTTAAAGGGCAAAATACATGAATAAATGGCAGCTTTACTTTCAGAGTGGAGGCGGATGAATGAATAGGAGAGAGGAATTCTGCATAATTAATGAGGTTTGTAATTGATGTATGAAGAGCTGTGTAGATGCTATGTAAAAAAACAAACTATAAACAAATAGTTATGTATTCCCAAGTATTTGTCAAGCATTTCGCTTCAGAAAGTCTACTGTCTGCAAACAAAATGGCTTCTTGGTAGCATGCTACAGTTACACTTGCAAGAAGAATTGTTTATTTAGGCTTAGGCGCCACTTTTGTCATTGTTTTATTTGCTGCATGAATCAAAAATACAGAACAGAAAACAACTGAAACTCCCTACACCAACCAACACATAACAATTCACCAGCAGAACATACAGAACATAACACAAAAAAAAACACAATTGTGTGCTGCACTATGCTGGGGGGTTCAAATGATTATCACTTAATAAATTGAAAGCACACTTTCGTGATCTTCTGTGATGGAGAGTGTAAACACAAAATGACAAGGTTTATATTAGGGCTTAATACTCAGCTAACAGCAGTTTCGGAAGGAGCTGATGACTGATCAAGGCTGATGCCAGAAAGGTACTAAAAACATTTACGTTGCTTTGTGATCATTTGTTATTTGTGTTTTTACAGAGAGTCAGGTTCCAGACCAGCCCAGCTCTCTGCATGTTAGGCCTCTTCCCAACAGCATCATCATGTCATGGACTCCTCCTCTTAGTCCCAGCATCCTGGTTCGCGGTTATATCATCGGCTATGGAGTTGGAAGTCCCTATGCAGAGACAGTTCGAGTAGACAGCAAGCAGAGATACTACTCCATTGAAAACTTAGGTGAGAAGAGGATGAGGAGGAGGGTGACATACCTCCCAACAAAGTTCATACAGTACAATTTTGCAATTGTGATACAGCACCCATGCAGAGAGCAGAACTCGTATACATGGCTCCGCATTTGGCATCCCAGTGACTTTAAAAGGCCTATTCAATAGAATCTCTGATGCTATGATTTCCGAACGCTAACAGTGATTGTGATCAATTGTGTTATCACGGTCTAATGACTTTCTATATACGCACTTCCATACGTAAGCTAATCACCTGTTGTACTCAAGCGCTGTCATCTAACACTCCATTTATCATTTATCTGTATAGGGCGCGTAAAGGTTCACAGAAATCATGATTTGGTACTTGCATTGGTTGGGGTTGGGGGGAGGCATCACAGTTTAGTATAATGGTATAAAAGCAACAAATCATCCAAAAAACATCAATCGTGCTTGTCTTTTCATGTATTTTTAACAGGCATTAGAGCAATTAACAGTTTTTTCATCATATTACCTATTAGAACTTTTAGAACTGTCTGGGGTAAGATTGTATTACAGGCAGAATATCACTTTAAGGTATTAGTACTTTAACTTGAAAGCACAATAAAGCGACGCGAAAGCACATGGGGTGATGCAAAGGAAGTGACTCAGGAAGTGAGTCATTTTACTGTTTGTCGAAATAAAACACATTCAATTTTTGCCCCTCTCCACGTTCCGATAGCTAATCAGCTTCAGAAACACTAAAAGTCATACACAAAGGGGTAACAATTTTTCATGGCGGACGGTTAGACACCTGGAGTTGTAAAACTTGAACAGCTGAGCCTTCAATACAAGAACAGAGGCAAGTGAGAGCACTCACCTGGCTTTCTGTAGAATGGGGAAGGGGGAACTTGGGATACCTTTTTTGTATAGTATTTACTTTCCTCTTTAAATACTTGTTGAACACACATTAGCACCAATGGGATCTGGCCAGGAACAGCCAGATGAGATAACTTGAGTCCCCGTCACCACACATGTGGCTCACCACATGTGGCAGGGGCCAAAGAGGTCGGGTTCGGAGAGAGCTGGGTGGGGACCTTGGTGGGCCGATCTCCCATGAGAGACGCAAGCTCTTGGGACATGAAATGTCACCTCTCTGGTGAGGAAGGAGCCTGGACTTGTGAGCAAGGCCGAGAGGTTCTTGCTATATCAGGGGTATCATTATCATTCTTCTGCAGAGCTTGCTCAGAAGATCTGACTAGATAAAGTCTGCTTGCCTCCACACACAGCTTGAGCTCTGGTACCAGTCATCCCGAGAGGGGTTGGACTGTCTTCTACTTTGGAGTTTGTGCTTATGCAGCTCAGACTACCCACCCTTTTTGGAGTCCTTGGAAGGTGTGCTGGACAGCGCTCCCTTTGGGGACTCCCTCATTCTCCTGGGTGGACTTCATGCTCACATGAGCAATGAAGGTGAGACCATGAAAAATGTGAGTGGGAGGAACACCCAACCTGAGTGGTGTTTCGTTGGACTTCTGTGCTGTTCCATAGCAAACACCATGTTCAACTAGGGTGTTCATTTGTGCAGTTGACACCAGGACATCCTAGGCCGATGATGATCAACTTTGTGGTCATATCCTTGGCTTTGCAGTCGCATGTTTTGGACGCTTAGGTGAAGAAACAGAGCTGTTAAGTGTTCACCACTTGGTGAACAGTTAACAGAACAGCCACATTTCAACACCTGGGTCAACAAGGTCTGCGTCAGTTGCTAGGGGACCAGAGCAAACTAATGAGAAATGGACTACTGGAACAAAACACAGACGGACGAGGAAAAAAAATACGGAGTTGCTGGAATGCTACCATACAAGCAATCTATATACAACAAGGCTAACAAAGAAACAGTTATTATCCCAGTGTTCCAACATCCGTAATCGAAATCTACTATCACAGCTAGAGATTAATGAAATGCAACAACAATGCTACAGCAAGGGGGAGCAAGGTGTGCGGGGGGATGTCATCAGAGATTAGGTACCAAGCCCCGAGGAACAGCCTCAACACAAGAGCTGCTGACCTGAGAAGGAAGATCGTGACGCAACTGGAAACCTGGCGCAACCAATGAATACCGAAGCTGAGTTGCCAAGTACCTTCAGAGGATCTACTAGTGGATGTGAATGATGCTCTGAAGGCAGTCTCCACTATAACTATCACTGAGATGAACAAGCAACAAACAGACCAACACACAGTACCAAAGAGATGATCAAGATAAAGGCAGCACGGAGAGAAGTGAGCCAGCTATTTGAACACCAGAAAGGAAACAAGGTGAATAAAGGGGCTGTCAAATAAAAGGGGTACCCAGGAAGTACAACTCAATCTCCATTCCAGAGGCACTCGAAACTGACAAAAGCGACTAACAGCTCTGGCTGCCTGATTGAAGAGATAAACCAAGGAGGGAGAGGCCAGGAGAATAAACAATTTCTGCTTCAATCTATATGTGCACAGCATCATCATACTATGTGGACCATTTTTGCAAGACAGAATAACAAAGTGAGTTAGTGTATTTTGATTTTAGTTTTGATTTGTAAGGTGCATGCCTTTCTCCACAAAAAAAAACATGTTGACAACAGCTATTTTTTAAGCGACAGTAACTATAAACTGTATCGCTTTTACTGTATAAAACAGGATGAAACAAAAAAAGTAGAACAAGATACATTGTTATTTCATGTTTTAATATACTGTATTTTCGGCACTATAAGGCACACCTAAAAGCCTTAATTTTTTTAAAAAGCTGATCGTGTGCCTTATAATCAGGTGCACCTTATACAGTATATGGATCAATTTTGAGTTTGGGATTCGTAGATGGGGAGTGAACTGAGAAAGTAAGCTTTACTTCTTTCTTTTTTGTGTTTACAATTGAACAAGGTTGGTCATATTGACGTTGAGTTATTATGTTAGTGAGAGTTTAGACTTATTATTTGAGTTATTATTCTTATTACTTTGAGTATTACTACATTGTGATTGAAAAAGTTTTAAAATATGTCATCAATTGAGGGTGCGCCTTATAGTGCGGAAAATACGGCATTATTATTTTAATATATTGATTAATATTATTTTTAAACTGTAGCCCAAATTGAAAATTATTGATATTTATCATTACATTTATGATAAACAAGATATAAATATGAACTTTTTCAAGTGAGCAGCTAAATTGATAGTACGGCTAAAGGTAAGGGGTAAACGTCGGCAGCATTATCAGTCACAGTTGTTTGTAACATATTATTTAGTACAGTAGAGACAGTATTTTTGTTCATTTGCATGTATGTGATTAATATTTGTGTGAATTAATTTGGAGTTTGCATACATTGATTTGTATTGATTACTATTTGTTTTATGTTCTGTATTAATATTTATTCTTGGTTAGCTCATTTATTTCAATAGTTCAGTCCTTAACAGCAAAGGGAAACTATACTGTCCTCAACAAGATGAGTATAAACTTAATCCGAGTTTTGGCATATATATATATATATATATATATATATATATATATATATATATATATATATATATATATATATATATAATAGTTAGATAGGGTGGCGGTGGAAGAGTAGTTAGCAGGTCCAGCATGTCCATCTTAACCAGATGCCCGAACCATCTGAACTTACTCCTCTCAACGCGGAAAAGCAGTGGCTCAACGCTAAAACTCTCCCGGATGACCGAGCTTCTCACCTCATCTCTAACTGAGAACCTGGACACCCTGTGGAGGAAACTCATTTCAGCCGGTTGTATCCGGGATCTCGTTCTTTCGGTCACGACCCACAGTTCGTGACCATAGGTGAGGGCACAAACATACGTAGATGGACCAGTAAATAGAGGTTTTCACCTATCGATTCAGCTCTTTCTTTACTGCAACAAACTGGTAAGGAGTCTGCAACGCAGCAGATCTGCAACCAAGCCGCCTGTCAATCTCTCATTCCATCCTACCATCACTCGTGAATAATTCCGCAAGATACTTGAACTTCTCCACATGGGGCAGGACCTCACCCCTGACCCAGAGGGGGCACTCCAGCATTTTCTGACTGATGATCATGGAGGTGCTGATCTTTATCCCACCCACTCCACACTCGACTGCAAACTGCTCCAGGTTGATTTGGAGGTCACTGCACAAAGAGGCCAACAGCCCCACCTAATAGCAAAGATGCATTGTTGATGATGAAATACTTGTTTGATTGTTATTAATAATTTAGATGACTTTAATTAGAAAGCTGCTTGAGGTAAAAACCATCCCTTCCTTTACACAGAACAAGCAATTTGCATACTAAAACGACATTAACAAATATTATGAATGCTTTTACGCAGATGCAAATTCCCATCTCGGCTCTCTAATGGAACAGTAACGAAAGAGTCATATTGCATGCAGTGGGTGGATGGATCTGCATACAGTATGTACATGCCATTTATAAGTCATGGTGATCATTAATGCATGCTAAGAAGTGCTTTGGGAGCAGAGAAGGTGTTTGTTTAACTGATGCAAGTGTTAGATGTTTAACAGAAAGCATGCAACATCATCATTTCATGAGCATAGCTCCTTAAAAACAATAATAGCTTGTTCCTCTTGTAATATGCTTTTATAATAAGCGAAAGGAGAGATTTCAACATCTTGTTTCTACTTAATATTTTCTTTTAAACCGGAACAATGACCAGCACCAAATCAATTACAGGATGCTCTATAAATCCAATACTGTATCAATCTTAAGTGGTTGTTTTTTGCCCTGTTATCAAAGGGGAAGTCGTTCCTTTTTTTTTAATGCATTCTACAGCCTCACTTATCTGAAGTGCCATTTTGTGTTCATGGAATGAATTCAGCAATTCAGTTCATGAATTGAGCAATAAAATCTACATGTTTTTATTCACCTCAGGATGTGGACATTTTGCCACTTGAACAGTTGCTCCAGGCTCAATAATAATAATGACCACAATTACAACTCACCTGTTTTCGAACTGTAGTCATTTAACATTCACAAACTAAGTTTTGATTGGTCATTACCTGAGCCTCGAACAAGCGTGATATAATTTTCAGTCAACAGGAAGTGACAAAATGACATCCCCCTGCGATAGTCACAAACAGGCGTATTTGGCTGCCAAAATATATTATATTCTATATTATATCATATTATATTATATGATATTCCATACACACAATATTATTCTGAACACCATGTTTTTGAACTAGTGGGGCTACATAGAACATTTTGAAATGAAATTATTAGATTTGACTTCCCCTCTAAGAAACTGCAGTTTTGGCTACTCTCTGTCAATTACAGTACATTTTTTTGCATATGAAATAGAGGTAAGATTTTAAGCCCAAGGGTTTAAAATGTCAAAAATGTCATTCATTACATTTGGGTCAGGTCGAGCCGGGCTTCTAGTTCGCTGACTTTTTTTTTAATAAATATATGTTTATAAAAATGTATACTAAAACGATGTATGGAATGTGGATACTAAACTAAGGAAGACCTGTTATAGAATAAATAATTTGGATAAAACAGAGAAGGAGCTGTAAGGTAATTGCAATTTAACTACTGTACGAGCCGCAGAGACAGAGCATGCTCTGCGCACATGATTGGCACCCTCTTAATAATCTTAATGTATCTTTTCCCATTTATTTGATTTGCATTATTCTATTTAAAGCCTAGTGAGCTGCAGTATTTCTCCGCGTAATTAAGCAAGTGCACACCAATGATGGACGGCCTTAAAACTTTCCCCGTTAACTCTTAAAAATAAATCTGGTGGACACCAGCGGTAAGGGATGCCGTCAAGCTGAAGAAGGAGTCCTATCAGGCCTTTTTGGCTTGCGGGACTCCAGAGGCAGCTAACAGGTACCGTCTGGCCAAGCGGAGTGTGGCTTCGGCGGTCGCCAAGGCAAAAACTCGGGTGTTGGAGGAATTCGGTGAGGCCGTGCAAAGCGACTTCTCGACGGCTTCTGAGAAATTCTGGTCCACCATCCGGCGTCTCAGAGGGGGGAAGCAGTGCACCATTGACACTGTGTACAGTGGAGATGGGGCACTGCTGACCTCAACTCGGGACATTGTGAATCGGTGGGCAGAATATTTCGAAGACCTCCTCAATCCCACCTCCGTCTTCCTCTGAGGAAGCAGAGTCTTCAAGCACCGAGGTGCGCTCTCCCATCTCTGGGGCTGATGTCACTGAGGTGGTCAAAATACTCCTTGGTGGCAAGGCCCCGGGGGTGGATGAGATCCGCCGGACTTCCTAAAGGCTCTGGATGCTGTAGGGCTGTCTTGGCTGACATGCCTCTGCAACATCGCGTGAACATCGGGGACAGTGTCCCTGGATTGGCAGACTGGGGTGGTGGTCCCCCTTTATAAGAAGGGGGACAGCAGGGTGTGTTCCAACTACAGAGGAATCACACTCCTCAGCGTCCCTGGTAAGGTCTATTCAGGGGTGCTGGAGAGGAGGGTCTGTCAGGAAGTCGAGTCTCAGATTCAGGAGGAGCAGTGTGGTTTACGCCCTGGTCGTGGAACAGTGGACCAGCTCTACACCCTCGGCAGGGTCCTCGAGGGTGCATGGGAGTTCGCCCAACCAATCTACATGTGCTTTGTGGATTTGGAGAAGGCTTTCGACCGTGTCCCTCGGGGATGTCTGTGGGGGGTGCTTCGGGAGTATGGGGTAACGGACGCCCTGATATGGGCTGTTTGGTCCCTGTATGACCGATGTCAGAGCTTGGTCCGCATTTCTGGTAGTAAGTCGAATTAGTTTCCAGTGAGGGTTGGACTCCGCCATGGCTGCCCTTTGTCTCCGATTTTGTTCATTACCTTTATGGACAGAATATCATGGCACAGCCGAAGCTTTGAGGGGGTCCGGTTTGGGAGCCTCAGCATTGCATCTTGGCTTTTCGCGGATGATGTGGTGCTGTTGGCTTCTTCAGGCCGTGACCTCCAACTCTCACTGGAGCAGTTTGCAGCTGAGTGTGAAGCGGCTGGGATGAAGATCAGCACCTCCAAATGTGAGACCGTGGTCCTCAATCGGAAAAGGGTGGAATGCCCTCTCCGTGTCGGGGATGAGGTCCTGCCCCAAGTGGAGGAGTTAAAGTATTTCGGGTTCTTGTTCACGAGGGAGGGTAGGATGGAGGGTAAGATTGACAGACGGATCGGTGCGGTGTCTGTCGTAGTGAAGAAAGAGCTGAGCCAAAAGGCGAAGCTCTCCTTTAAAGATAGGGTGAGAAGCTCGGTCATCCGGGAGGGGCTCAGCGTCGAGTAGCTGCTCCTCCGCGTTGAGAGGAGCCAGTTGAGGTGGTTCGGGCATCTGGTCAGGGTGCCTCCCCGGACACTTCCTCAGTGAGGTGTTTCGTGCATGTCCCACAGGAAGGAGGCCCCGGGGACGACCCAGGACACGCTGGAGAGACTGTGTCTCTCGGCTGGCCTGGGAGCGCCTGGGGATCCTTCCGGAAGAGCTGGATGAAGTAGCCGGGGAGAGGGAAGTCTGGGCTTCCTTGCTCAAGCTGCTGCCCCCGCGATCCGACCCCGGAAGACAGTGGTAGAAGATTTTTCTTCTTTTTTTAAGAGTTCCCATCCATCCATCCGATGGATGGAACTCTTAAAAAAATCCATCAATGATGGAAAATTGTCGGTTAATGTAACCTCTGCAGACACAGAAATATAGAAGATGTAAATGTTTATACAGTCTTGTTAAACTTAGCTTTCGTTACAAAAGGCTTTAATTTGTTATCATAAATCACCTCCTCCTCCTGAGTCCTCACAAATAAAATATGAAATTTCGGGTTTGCTTCGTGCTTGGGCCTCCAAATCAAGTTAATTAGTCGGCCTTGGGCTGGGTCGGGCTTTAATACCACGGGCCTGGGTCGGGCTGGATTCTTTTAGGCCCGATCTAACCTCTAATATGAAATGCTTATTTCTAACTAAAGGTCCTTTTCAAACTGAATAGTCGCTAAAAATAAGCATTAAATAAGTTCAAATACATCTGTGATATTCAGATTTTCATACTAGTTGTCTCTTAACTAATGAATCCAGTTATTTTTTCCTTCAATGCAAACCAAATGTTGTTGTGTTCATTTGCAGTTCAGGGCAAAATAAAGCAAGGAAGCATATGAATGTTAAAGTGCTATCCGTAGGTGCATGATGCTCCGAATGTCTCCTAAAGCTCTCACTATTTCTGTCTGGCAGAACCAAGCTCACACTATGTGATTTCCCTGAAGGCATTCAATAATGCTGGAGAAGGAGTTCCTCTGTACGAGAGTGCTGTCACTCGATCTTTGACAGGTAGGATGTTTATAATCACTCTTACTAGGGTGTAAGATTGAATGCATTTTAGGTGTTTAAAAACCTGATTAGACATTAAATTGCAGATAAAGTTGCAATATTGGCAGTAGAAATAACATCACAGCACTTAAATGATATCACCACTAGTGCAAATGTGCTGTGAAACCGCTAAGTTCAAAAACAACTTTCTTCTTCAGACCTTGCTGATATACTGTGTCCCTTCATTAAAATCAATAAAGAAATAAATAAATAAATGAAACCGGAATACTTTAGGTTATTTCTTTCCCTAAGATTTTAACATTTGAAGAGTTGTATAAGTGCATTTGGGATTTACACTAAACCCATCTTATCAAGGCCAAATAAATGCATTTCATTGTTTCTGATGACCTTTATACCATATTTTCCGCACTATAAGGCGCACCTAAAAGCCTACTTTTTTTTTTTAAAATAGATGGTGCGCCTTATAATCAGGTGTGCCTTATATGTGGATCAATATTGAGATTGGGATTTGTAGATGGAGAATGTATTGATAAAGTAAGCTTTACCTTTTTCTTTTGTGTGTTTACAGTTGAACAAGGTTGGTCAAATTGACATTGAGTTATTATGCTATTGAGAGTGTTGAGCAGTGGTTCTTAACCTGGGTTCGATCGAACCCTAGGGGGTTCAGTGAGTCGATCTAAGGGGTTCGGTGGAGCCTCCGCCGCAGAAGTCCACCCCTCAGTCTAGTCTGCAGTTAGTGGGCACAGTCAGTGAAAGCGTCCTGCTCTGAGATTTCTTACCGGTCCACTACTAGTCGCTGGTTTATGCAGCAGAGAAAGACCTCCCTATTAGACCGCTTAGAGAGGACTGTATATGTGTCTGAGTGAGACTCCCTACCGGTCCGCTTTGAGAGCGCTGGATAAGCAGCAGAGTGAGACCTCCTTCTCAGTCGGGACCACACAGCGGAGTTAGCCCGTTATCTCCTGAGCGCCGATCCAGGCAAATAAGCTCCTGCAGCCGGCGATCGGTACGGACTCACTATGTAGCGGTGGGGAACTGGTATTTTATCCACGGTGATGATTTGAACAGTTGATATTAATGCACAATTCATTTCGTGCACCAGTAAAAAAAAAAAAAAATTTTATTTTTTACGAAAAAAGGGTTCGGTGAATGAGCATATGAAACTGGTGGGGTTCGGTGCCTCCAACAAGGTTAAGAACCACTGGTTTAGAGTATTTATTTGAGTTATTATTGTTATTACTTTGAGTATTACTATATTGTGATTGAAAAAGTTTTAAAATATGTCATTAATTGAGGGTGCGCCTTATAATCCACTGCGTCTTATAGCGCGGAAAATACGGTACACTTTTTTATTATTTTTTCTCTCTCGTTTGGACTGGGCAAACCATGTTAATTATGTTTCCATTCAGACAAAGAAAAACAGAACATGTCGAAAGAAATTAACAGTTTCACAGGGATGGTCTTTTTAACCCTAACTCAATCCGCTGAGACATCATGTGTCACAAGAGGAGCATTGTTTCGAACCAGAAGCAGGCAGGACATAGAATTGGAAACATAGAAAATCTTTATACAACAAAATCCAATGAAACCACAATGAGTCTCACCTAGACTGAGAAACAAGATTCAAAAACCTGTCTTGGAAAGGAACTAGGAAGACAGCTTAGAAGCTCAAGTTGACATTCTGACACTGAGTGTCAAAGTTTTGAGTTTAAATCAAGAGTTTAAATACTTTCAGACATTAATCATATATGACATACAAAACCCAACTAACGTAGACTATAGCATTTGCATGGCAACTGATTCATCAAAGGAAAAAAAAAAACACTCCCACAATTAGGCACAATATTAAATATATAACCACATATGACAGAGGTGAGAAATGCATCAATATGACAAAAGGAGACAGATACATGACCATGATTGTTATGAATCAATAATGGTTTGGATGAAGTTTGCCATGAAAACACCTGAAATGACACCGAGCCCTCAACTGAACCTCATCAAAAAGCTTGGGCAGGAACTGGACTATGGATATTGTGATCCATGCATTTCACAGTATAGTGGAGGCAGCAACATCTGTAGCCTATTTTTCACGTAGTGTTTTTGCTTTCCAAATACATTCATATCCTGCATACTTTGACTTGTTTTTATACTGAGCAGCCTAGATGTCAAGAGGTATGACATTCGGTGGTTTATTTACTCCAACTGATGCAAGTGTAACTTTAGACTACTAAACAGCAAAAAAAATAAAATAACTAGAGATAAAAATTTGTTCATTGATGGCACACATGGGGATGTATTTGAGGCCACACTCCTTACACAATGCTTCTTGGTTTGAAATAATTGAAAATAAAAAGAAATCAGCCAGGAAATTAGAGAAAGAATTGTGGAGTTCCATAGATCTGGCTCATCCTTGGGTGTAATTTCCAGATGCCTGAAGGTGCCACGTTCATCTTTTCCACAGCAATTATTTACAAGTATAAACATCATGGGACTCTGTCCAGCCATCATAATGTTCAGGAAGCATATAGGCTCTGTGTTCCAGTGATGAATGTGTTTTGGTCCGAAATGAGCAAATAAACCCCAGAACAAAAGCTAAATATATTGAGAAGATGCTGATAAGTGTCATGATCCACAGTGAAAGGAGTCCTGCACTGGCATGGGCTGGAAGGTCACTCACCAGGAATGAAGCCATTACTATTAATAAAGCCAGATTACAGTTTGCAAAAAGCCATCAAGACTAAGATCTTAAATTCTGGAGATATCTCCTGTGGCCTGATGAAATATAAAATGTGGAGATATTTGGCCATAATGACCAATGTTACATCAGGAGTAAAAAAGGGGAAGCTGTTCACCTGAGAACACGATGCCAACTGTGAAGCATGGAAGTGGCTCGGCTCACTAAAAAGAGCCGGCTCTTACGGCTCCCAAATGGCTCCTCAGTTTTTTTTTTTGTTGCTTAAATTTATTTAATACCAAAAATAATGTAAAATTATCTGTAAAACGAATTTCTAATGTAAAAAAAAAAAATACAGTATATCAGATATGTATTAATTATATGGCTTGATTTATATTGTTCTGAACAAACTCAACATGGAGTAAAACATGGAGTGCGGAAAAAAATAAATTACAAAATACAAAAAACGAAAGACCCATCTCAAAAAAAGGTCAACAAAAAGTTCGGATCTCTGATTGTGTATATTTATAAGTTTAACTATTTACAGTAAAACAACAAAATAAGCTTTGATTACCACACAACAAATTATAAATTAAAATTTGTAAAACAAAAAGAAAAAAGCAGCATCCAGGTTAAAAGTTTTAGCCAGTCTTTAGCGAAGATTGGCATTTCCTGTGGCTATATCGAGATCTCTCTTGTCTCGTCTCCCTGTCAAGTGTGCTGCTCGCAGTGTGCGGCTGTGTGTGTCTCTAACCCCTCCCTCTTCTTCTCACTACAGCGTGTATGTGTGCGTGTGTGCGTGTGTGTGTGCGTGCGTGTGTGTGTGCGCGTGTGTGCGTGTGTGTCCGCGTGTGTTTGTGTGTGTGTGTGTGTGTGTGTGTGTGTGTAACGTTTCCCTATCTCTTCTACCACGGATCTTGACCAATCACTTGCGGCTTTAACCGAAGCAGGAGAGAAAAAAAAAGTTGGCTCCTGTCAGGAGCGGCTCCCCAGTAGGAGCCTGCTCCCGTCGTTCACTTCAAAGAGCCGGCTTAAGAGCCGGTTCGTTCGCGAATGACACATCACTACTTTTTTTTTTTTTTTTTTTTGCTGCAGCAGGCACTGGAGTTCTTCATAAAATAAACGACATTATGAAGAAAGAACATGACATGGAGATACTACTACTGTACTGGGGCACAACTGGGGCACAAAGAATTCATGAGAGCATGCAAAAAAAACATTCATCACTTATTTATCATAGAAAACATTTTTTTTTAATATCCCTTCACAACAGACTATGTTGCTGTCTAGATCTTTGATTAACCATGTAGTGCGGTAATGCATCTGGCCTACTTATAAATTTTAGACTTCTTGACTTCCAAACTGACTAAAGTACAAAAACCCTCATTTAAAGGGGTTGAATGAACGTGAATAAGACTGGATGATGTTGTAAATGGAAAAAATATTAATAAAAATGGAAAAATATTAATAATTCTGATTATTTTTTACTTTATACTATATTTATATTATATATTTATACTATATACTTGTATATATAATGTATAAAAAATGTATAAAAATACTCACTATGAATTATTATATAATGCTTTCAAATTAAGATCTATGACGGATAAAGTATTAAATATAATGAACGAGTTTATGTCAAATCTATTCAACAGTTTTTCAGTAATTTTTTATAGTTAAATGTCAGTTCTCCCAATGCAAGTCAAAGGGACTTTTTGGAATAGAAAATGAGGGTTTGTGGGAAAAGAATAAATATTTGGAATAAGAAAAACTTGTACAATGTACAATAATATGAAAATGGGAATTAGAAAAAAATATTATCTGAGAAGAAAGTGTGAAATCGGTCAAGGATCAAACCACGGACTCTTCACATGTCAATCTGATACTTTAACCACCATACCAACCAGCCTCTTGTTACGGCAAATAAAAAAATCCAATTGACAACAAATTGGACTGTCTCCCATTGGGTATGAATGTTGAATTGGTTTGAAAAATATGGAATTATGGAAAAAATATTTGCAATGTGTGAATTATTGGAATGTTGGGAGTGATCCTTAAGTCTAAACAAATGAGGTAAATGTTGTGATTGTGCAATCGGAAAGATTTAATTCTGAAACGTCAAATCAGCCATTAAAGGTGAATGGTACGGAAGCCCTCTGGTGCCAGGGTATGCCGTTTGCTCAGTTTATTAAACCATGCGCACAGTTTAGTAATCTGTTTGCTCAGTTTAGTCATCTGTGTGTACGGTTTAGTAATCTGTTTGTTCAATTTAGTAATCCGTTTGCTCAGTTTAATAAACCATGAGCATGGTTTACTGTAGACGCCATATTGAAGGGAGGTGTCCCGGGGTGATGAGTGAAGCTACGAGAGGGGGCGTTTGTAGTGTGTATAATAAATGGTTGTCAGCTGTTCCGCTCAACAAGAAGTACAAATTGTGTGTTTTCCTCCAGTTTAATAAAAAGTGTTTGAAACGTATTACGTTAACTAATACTTAAGATGGACAGTGACAGATTGTTTTTCCAAGGAAAAATAGTTGTTAAAGTTTTTAAAAAAAAAAAAGATTCTGTCAATAGCAATCGATACACCTCAAACATCCAAACACGTGGCTCTATCCCTGAACGACAATGCGACAATGAAACAAAGTGAAACAAAAGTGACAATTAAGGAACTAACCGAGAACTAGAAAAAGTAATGACTGAAGGCGCTACAACGTCGGGAGGAAATAATCTCCGGCGCCCCTGGGATACAGTCCAATTGTTAACCATCAGCAAGCCAGGGACTCCGCCCCACTCACTGTGATACCTGCAAATCTGCAGTGACAACAAGGCCACATGGTGGAGACCCTGAGCAGCACATAACAAAACCAATGAGATAAGGTTGTAAATGTGAAATCGGAAAGCTTTAAATGTGAAATGTCTAGTCGGCCATTATAAGTGAATGGGACTGTTTATTCGAAAAAAATATGGTTGCTGCACATGAATAAGTTACCATATTATTACCATATTATATTATGTGGAGTGAATCTGTAACAATGAAGTTCCATGGAAATCAGAATACTGTCGACATTTCAAAATACTTCACTTTCCCCCATGTCTTGTCACGCTTCAAACAGCATATTGGGATAAAGTTTTGGGGTATTAATCATTCACTATTCATCATACTGGTCAGATCTAGGAAATTATTATGAAATGAAATTTATAAAATATATAGTGATAGTGATAATACTGTATCTAATGAAAATCAAAATCAAAATCAAACATAACTTTACACCTGTGGTTCAACAAAAAGATAAAAAAAACATATATATATATATATATATATATATATATATATATATATATATATATACACATACACACATGTGTCTATATTTATGTGTATATAGTGAAACAGGATTGGACAAACATGAAAAAGTTGAAAAGATTTTTACAAAGGAACCAAGGTTCAACCGGGGTGAGTCTTAATTAGCACCAGAGATGTATTCAACTTGTAAGCAGTCAGTGGTCCTACTTTAAACATGACAAGTAATGATTATGTCATTCTGTGACGTGTTGTGTAAACTAGTTCTGGGAACCGGGACTAACATGCAAGTTCTCTTGGAATCTTTGTGATGATGACGCTAAATTGTGATTCCTAATTTGCTGTGTAGAAGAAGCATTAATGAAGAAGGACCAATAAGAATTTGTGTGCACAGCTCCCCACTGTTATGATCTGGCATGGTGAGTTGTTGTTGGCCCAAATGTTTTTAGTCTTGTTCATATTAAATTACGATTTTTTTTTTTAAGGCACGTTGCCTTAACTCCGTTTGTATGCTGGACAATCTTATCAACTCCAGGAGTCACGCGACTGAGAAAATGGTGGACTCTGTCCAGGCCGAACTAAAAGGTATGAAGGAGAAGATTGTTTCCAATGAAAAACGAGTGGAGAGAAGCGAGGAATCTGCCATGAAATGCATGAATCGCGTCTCAGACTTAGAAAACTTTGGCCGCCGATGGAACTTAAGACTTTATGGTGTACCAGAAGGTGAAAAGGAGAACGTGCGCGCAGAGATGATAAACGTATGCCAAAGTGTAATGCCATTCGGAAGGGAGAAGATACATGAGGCCATAGATATCGTTCATTGTGTGGGGAAACAGCGCCTGAACGACCCGAGACCCCGTGGTATTATCGTCAGGTTCATCGCGCGCCATTACAGAGATGCTGTTTGGAAAGCGGCCAAGAACAATGCTTTTCTTCATTACAAGGGACTGCGCTTTACCTAGGACTTGAAAAAGGAGGACAGAGAGAACAGGCAGAAACTGTGGCCGGCTATAAAGAAAGCACGCGAGGAGGGGAAGCAAGCCTACTTTGTGGGAGGAAGAGGTTTCATAAATGGTGCAGAAATCCCTCCCTAGAGATGGGGTATTACTACAGCCTATATCCTTTAAGGATAGAGACACAGGTTTGCTCTTCACCTATATGGTTTCTCAGGTTCACGTGATGTCTTGAAGTTATCTGACACTTTACTTTATAACGAGTTATTGTTTTGTTTTTTACTTGGTAAATAACGTTATGGGAATAATATCTAGTCGTTCCACTTGATAATGTGAAGAAATACTGCCAACTTTACACTGATTCTCACTCAGACTTGCTTAGTTATTACAATACAATTGCCATGCTGATCTCGGCACTTCGTTCTAATCAAGCTTATCTCAGTTAACACAATTCTACATTTGTTTGTTCATTGCTGTTTGTTGTATTCTGTTATCGTTATCTTTTGTATCACTTAACGCTAGGGGGTTACGTAATAATGTTAAACGAAAAGCTTTATTTCTTTTTGCCAAGCAGTTTAGGTCAGATTTTTTTTATTTACAAGAATCTCATTCCATCATAGATGCTGCCAATTTTTGGAGATGTCAGTGGAGCAACTCCATTTGGCTTTCTCATGGTACAGAGCTTTCAGCAGGGGTGTCTACCTTGAAAAACAGGTTTAATGGTGATGTCCTAGTTACAGAATATGATCCAGATGGTCACTTTATTTGTCAAGTGATTACACTCAATGACCTAGTATTTTTAATAGCCAATATTTATGGATACAACACAAGAATAGAAAATGACAATCTCATTCTGTCTATAGAGAACATTTTGATAGGCTGGTTAGTCAAATTTCCAAATGCAACTTTATTATTATGAGGTGACTTTAACATTATCTTGAATAGCAGTGTGGATAAATGGCCTCCTGGTCAGAAAAATAGAACCGGTTCTAATCTAAAAGCCTTTATGGATAGATTCAGCCTTGTGAATATTTGGAGAGTTAAATATCCTAATAATAGCTCATTCACATGGAGCAATAAGTCAGGTTCCAATCAGTTGAGAATAGACATTTGGTTAGTTTCTGAGAACTTTAACAAAGATTGTATTGATGTGGATATATTGCCCACACCTCTTACAGATCATAAAGCCATATACATTAAATTATCATTATCATCTTCTAAAAACAGTATTCCTCAGTCAGCTTATTGGAAACTCAGTCACTCATTATGACTACATGATGAAGTTTAAAAAGGATGTCACAGATCTGATTTCGTACTTTTGGTCCAAAGCTAAAGCAGAAAAACAATTTGGTAATAATTGGGAACTGTTTAAATTTGAGATTAGTAAATTGTTAAGAAAAAGTGGTAGTCTTAAAGCCAAAGCTAGAAGAGCTGAAGAGGAAACTATAATAATAGGGATCACTCATTTGTCACTTAAAAACCCAGATATATTGTCAGAGGAGGAGAAATTGGAATTAGCAAATTTGCAAATTAGATTAGATGAATTATATAGCCAAAAAGCAAGAGGTGCCTTCGTTAGATCTAGAAAAAAAATGGATTGAAGAAGGAGAACAAAATACTCATTATTTTTTTGCTTTAGAAAAGCATCATTCCAATAACAATAGTATTGCTAAACTGAACATTGATGGAGTTGTTACAGAGGACTCTAAAGTCATCTCAACTTTCAGTGGTAATTTCTACAGAGAATTATATAGCTCAAACTTCTGTCAAAATTCAGCTGATAACTTTCTAAACTCACTTACTCCTAAATCTATTACTAAGAAAGAAAAGGAATTATGTGATGAGCCTATTACGCTTGAGGAGATAAAAAATGCAGTCACTCATCTAAAAAATAACAAACCGCCAGGTACGGATGGACTGACCTCAGAATTCTACAAGTTATTGTCCAATGCTCTGGCTCCCTTTTTATTTGAAGTGTTTACAGAATGTATAGAAATAGAACATCTCCCAACTACCATGACTCAAGGGCTGACTATACTGATTCCCAAACCTAACATTAGCATCCAAAACCTAACATTAGCGTCCAATCTGTTTGCTCAATAATGATTGCAAAATATTTGCTCTCATTTTGGCTAAGAGACTTAAATTGGTCTTCGGACTCGATTATTGACGAATCACAATCAGGTTTCATGGCGAAACGACACATAACAAACAATATCAGAACTGGTTTGGGACATTTTAGATTACCCTGACTTGATTGACACTAATGGTTTCATTTTACTTCAAGACTTTCGTAAGGCATTCAATACAGTGGAACATCGGTTTATTTTACAATCTCTAAAAAAGTTTGGTTTTGGTCTTTTTTTTTCTACAGCCATTAAAACTCTTTATAAGGATGGTAACAGTTCTATTGAACTGATGGGCGCTACATCCCCTAGATTTAATTTATCTAGAGGAATTAGGAAGGGTTGCCCCACCTCCCCGTATCTCTTCCTGTTGGTGGCTCAGCTGTTCGCAGATCATGTTAAATCTAGTACTCTGAAAGGTATTCATATTATTCATAAAGAATTTATCATAACCCAGCTGGCTGATGACGCCATATTATTCTTGCAAAATGAAAATCAAATTCCTCCTGCCTTTGTAATAGTTAATGAGTTTTCAAAGGCTTCTGGTTTATATTTAAATGTAAAAAACTGTGAACTCATGGCTATTAAGGAGTGTTATAGATCTGCCCTTTATGGTATGCCAATAAAAAAGGAAGTTATGTATCTAGGAATATTTATGAATAAAGATCAACAAAGGAGACTCTCATTAAACTTTAGTCCTATCTTACAAAAAACTAAAACAAAATTGAACCTCTGGCTTCTAAGGGACCTCTCATTAAGAGGAAGAGTTTTACTCACCAAGGTAGAGGGTATATCCCGTCTGACTTATGTGGCTTTGGTTCTCCATCTCGATAACAAATTAATAAAAGAGGTTGATAAAATTATGTTCAATTTTATGTGGAAAAATAGGATACACCGAGATAAGAAATCTGTTCTAATGAACTCTTATGATAATGGTGGGCTTGATTGTTTGGATTTTTGCACTCTGAATAACACTTTTAAAATAAATTCGCTAAAACAATTCTTCAGAAACCCAACCTCCATTTGGAATAGTATACCTTTTCAATTGATGTCTTAGTTGGGTGGCATAAACTTTTTTTTGGTTTGTAACTTTAATATTGACAAAATTCATGTAAAATTGTCTGGTTTTCATCGTCAAGCTTTTCTATCATGGTCCCTCGTTTACAAACACAATTTTTCACATAACTATTTTATTTGTAATAACAAAGACATTTTATTTTAACACAAAACTCTCTTCATCGAATATTGGTTTAATAATAATATTATACAGGTAGACCAGCTATTTAACAGGGATTGTCTTCTTTTTTCTTATGAAGAGTTTCTGGCAGTATACAACATCCCGTTAACTACTTACTGGTGATTATGCAAAGGTCTTTGGTGCGATACCCTCTGGAGTTTGTATGTTATTTAAATCTCAGCCGAGACTTAATGGTCAACATCTGCCCTTGGTATCTCCAGCTGACACTCATATAGGCAAGGCCTGTTTTTGTAATCATTCTCGGAATAACAACAGATCTATAAGAGCCTTATTCCAAAAAGATGTTATCTCATTGCCATATGTAAATTCCTTCTGGAGTCGTTCGGTGGGTGTTTTGGCATGGAAGAGGGCCTGGCTACCACCTAATCACTATTTGATCACCAATAAAGTAATATCATTCAAACTCCTTCATTGATTCTACCCTGCCAAAAAGTATATCAAAACAAAATTCAAGAAAGACATAGATGTTACTTGTAGTTTCTGTTCTGAATGCCCAGAAACTGTTGTGCATTTATTTAGGCACTGCCCATTTGTGAAAATTTTCTGAAAAACCTCTGCTCTTTTATTACTGAAAATGTTTTGAGTGACTTTTGTTTGTATTGGAAGAATGTTTTTTTTGGTGTCCTGGAGTATAATGCACAGAAAAGTATTCATATACATATAATTAATCTCATTATTATCTGGCTAAGTTTCATATTCATACATGTAAATTTACAGGCAAAAAGCCATGTTTTCTTGTTTTTAGAAAATAATTTACTCATTATATCTATTGTATTCAGCGCTCCTTGAAACGAAAAGAAATTAAAACTAGAGCTGCAAGCATTATAAAGGGCCCTCAATGACCTGTGCACGTTGGGGTATGAACAGGTCGGGGTATGAACAAGAACTATGAACGATGAAAAAGTAGTTGTAGATGACTTCACTGCAGGACTCTGACCAAATATGTAAAATTTAGACAAGGTGGGACAATGTGGGTGGAGTTGCTGCAGCTTTTATTGTTCCAATTTGTGACTTTCAATGCCAATAGGCCACACCCACTGTCGAAACATCGTACTCATTTGTGGAGGGCATAAGGCATGGCCACTGGCTTTTCAGAAAACATTTAAGGGATATCACTTCAAGGGGCTCAGCAGAGTACATAAAAACAATAAGGGTTTGCTATATTTTTTGCTGCCACTTGGTGGCGCTCGTACTATGATGAAAAATAGGCTTGTAGGTGTGTTCCACATTGGACTCCCATCCCATATATGAAGTTTTAAAAATATCAGATCGTCTAGGTCCAATTACAGCAACTTTTACTGTTTTCGCGAGACATCGGATTTTGAGTTGGCATAGAGGCTACGCCCTTTATTGAAAAGTCATAAATGTTGAAAACCTTAATATTCCAATGTGTCATAGCTTTTCTGACCATTTTTGAGTTCATTTCGTCAAACAGGCATTTCACAGTACATAAAAGTATAAAAAATGAGATTTTTGTCCACCACTGGGTGGCGCTGTAAATGATTTGAAAGTTTATCACATAGCTGTATTATTGCATGACTTTTAAAGTCCCAGGAAAGTTTCAGATGGTTTGAAGCTGTCATAGCTGAGTTATTAAGATTTTTGTCACTCTTGGCGAAGGAATTATTAAACATAATTTGAAGCTCCGCCCCCATCTTTTATGTCAAGAGATCTTCACGATATTTGGACTATGTGTGCCCCTCAGTTGAATAATGATTCATGCCAAAGTTGAAGGTAATGGGGTGAATCATTTAAGAGAAAAAGGCACTAGTTTGAGACCAGCTAATGTCTAAGAATGGGACAAAACTGCACATTAAAAAAATTCATAACAATTTTTCTGTACATCCTAGCACATCATTTTTATTGACTTTTTTGTAGGTCTTACAGTCCATTTGCCTACAAAGTTTCATAGCTGTAGGTCAAACCAAACAGGATTGACCGTAATCTTTCGACTAATGACATTTTTTGTAGCCACTAGGTGGCGCTAGCTTTAAACTGGAATATATTTTTGTTGATATGTTCAGGAGAATATTTTCATCCAATGTGTGAAATTGTGAGAAGATCAGATCATCTGGGTCAAATTACAGCAACTTTTACTGGACAGATAAAGCTTCGGAATGAAAATGGTCGTAGAGGCCACGCCCATTATCGAAACTTCGTAAAATTTGGTGGAGGTCATCAAGGCTGTCTAGAGGCTTTTCAGACTTAATTTCAGCGATATTACTTCAAAGGGCTCAGCTAAACACTTAAAAACGTTTAAAAAATGCTATATTTTTGGCTGCCACTAGGTGGCGCTCGCACTATAACAAAAAATGCGTTGATAGGTGTATTCTGCATTGGAAACCCATCAAATATATGAAGTTTAGAAAAGATAAGACCATCTGGGACCAAACACAGCAACTTTGTTCGTTTTGGCGAGACATCAGACTGACATTTTTGTTTGCCACTAGATGGCCTTATAAGCAATTGAATATTTTTTTAAACACTTGTGTTAAGGGCTTGAGTCTCCATGTGTCTGTGAAGTTTCAGATTTTTCTAAGCTTGTAAAGCTGAGTTATAAAGGTTTGTTTCACATGTGGCAAAGTAATCATCAAAGGCATAATATAAAGCCCCGCCCCCAACATATTTGATGGCGGATCATCACAAAAATTTGAACGATTGTGCCTCACAGTCAGATAAAACATCACAGCAAATTTGAATTCGATCAGGTCAAGCGTTTGGGAGAAAAAAGGAGCAGTTCGGGACCTGCAAATGAGCAAAAACGGGCCAAAAGTGCACATTCAAAAATTCATAACTCTCTTTCTGTACATCTGAGCACATGGCTCGCGCTGACTTTTTTGTAGGGCTCAAGGTCCTACATAAGGCTACAAATTTTTGGAGCTCTAGGTCAAACGGGCCGGGAGTGAGAGGCTATTTTCCACTCATAAGGCCATTTTGGGGCCAATTACAGCCACTTTTTACGTTTTGGCGAGTCATCTGACTTTGAGGTGGCGTGCAGACTACGCCCATTATCGAAAAGTCGTAAAATTTTAAAACCTTAATATTCCATGTCTTAATGATATTCTGACCAATTTTCATTTGTTTTACTCAAACAGACTGAGCACAATACATGAAAGTGTAAAAAATTACATTTTAATCAACCACTAGGCGGCGCTAGTAGGTATTTAAAAAAACTTTTTTCAAAGGTGTTAAAGACATAAGTTTCCATGTGTCTATGAAGTTTTAGATTTTTTTAAGATAGTACATCAAAGTAATTAAGGTTTTTGTCCCTCTTGGCGAAGGAAAAATTGAACACATAATTTGAAGCCACGCCCCTATCATATATGTCAGCGGATCTGCACCAAATTTTGCCCACTTGTGCCCCTATGTGTGAATATGGACCACAGCAAATTTGAAGGTGATTGAGTAAAGCGTTTAGGAGAAACAAGGAGCAGTTTGGGACCTGCAAACGTGCAAAAATGGGCCAAAAATGCACATTCAAAAATTCATAACTCTTTTTCTGTACATCTGAGCACATGGCTCGCGCTGACTTTTTTGTAGGTCTCTAGGTCCTACATATGCCTAAAAATTTTCGTAGCTCTAGGTCAAACGGGCCGGGACCAGGTGCACTTTTTCGACCTTAGGTGGCGCTGCAGAGCCATTTTTTTTGCATTGTTTTGGGAAACACAAAAATATCCAATTTTTCACCGGGCCCGACAAATGTGCAAATTTTGGTGACTTTTCGTGCATGTTTAGGCCCTCAAAAATGGAAAAGCGCTGCACAGTAAATAATAATAATAATAACTAGAGCTGCAAGCAGCTATAAAGGGCCCTCGCAGACCTGTGCACGTTGGGGTATGAACCGGGCCCGACAAATGTGCAAATTTTGGTGACTTTTCGTGCATGTTTAGGCCCTCAAAAATGGAAAAGCGCTGCACAGTAAATAATAATAATAATAACTAGAGCTGCAAGCAGCTATAAAGGGCCCTCGCAGACCTGTGCACGTTGGGGTATGAACAGGTTAAGGTATGAACAAGGACTATGAACAATAAAATAGTAGTTGTAGATGTTTTCAGTGCAGGACTCTTACCAAATATGTAAAATTTAGACAAGGTGGGACAATGTGGGTGGAGTTACTGCAGCTTTTATTGTTCCAATTTTGTGACTTTCAATGCCATATAGGCCACAGCCACTGTCGAAACATCGTACTGATTTGTGGAGGGCATAAGGCATGGCCACTGGCTTTTCAAAAAACATTTAAGGGATATCACTTCAAGGGGCTCAGCAGAGTACATAAAAACATTAAGGATTTGCTATATTTTTTGCTGCCATTAGGTGGCGCTCGTACTATGATAAAAATAGGCTTGTAGGTGTGTTTCACATTGGACTCCCATCCCATATATGAAGTTTTGCAAACATCAGATCATCTAGGTCCAATTACAGCAACTTTTACCGTTTTGGCGAGACATCAGACTTTGAGTTTGCATAGAGGCCACGCCCTTTAATGAAAAGTCATATAAGTTGAGAACCTTAATGGTCCAATGTGTCATAGCTTTTCTGACCAATTTTGAGGTCATTTAGTCAAACAGGCATTTCAGAGTACATAAAAGTATAAAAAAGTGAGATTATTGTCCGCCACTGGGTGGCGCTGTAAATGATTTGAAAGTGTATCACATAGCTGTATTATTGCATTACTTTTAAAGGCCCAGGAAAGTTTCAGATGGTTTGAAGCTGTCATAGCTGAGTTAATAATATTTTTGTCACTCTTGGCGAAGGAAATATTAAACATAATTTGAAGCTCCGCCCCCATCTTTTATGTCAAGAGATCTTCACGATATTTGGGCTATGTGTGCCCCTCAGTTGGATAATGATTCATGCCAAAGTTGAAGGTAATGGGGTGAATCGTTTAAGAGAAAAAGGCACTAGTTTGAGACCAGCTAATGTCTAAGAATGGGACAAAACTGCACATTAAAAAAATTCATAACAATTTTTCTGTACATCTTAGCACATCACTTCTATTGACTTTTTTGTAGGTCTTGCAGTCCTTCATTTGCCTACAAAGTTTCATAGCTGTAGGTCAAACCAAACAGGATTGACTGTAATCTTTCGACTAATGACATTTTTTGCAGCCACTAGGTGGCGCTAGCTTTAAACTGGAATATATTTGTGTCGATATGTTCAGGAGAATATTATCATCCAATGTGTGAAATTGTGAGAAGATCAGATCATCTGGGTCAAATTACAGCAACTTTTACTGGACAGATAAAGCTTCGGAATGAAAATGGTCGTAGAGACATCGCCCATTATCGAAACTTCGTAAAATTTGGTGGAGGTCAGCAGGGCTGTCTAGAGGCTTTGCAGACTTAATTTCAGCGATATTACATCAAAGGGCTCAGCTAAACACATAAAAACGTTTAAAAAATGCTATATTTTTGGCTGCCACTAGGTGGCGCTCGCACTATAACAAAAAATACGTTGTTAGGTGTATTCCGCATTGGAAACCCATCAAATATATGAAGTTTAGAAAAGATAAGACCATCTGGGGCCAAACGCAGCAACTTTGTTCGTTTTGGCGAGACATCAGACTGACATTTTTGTTTGCCACTAGATGGCCTTATAAGCAATTGAAGATTTTTTTAAACACTTGTGTTAAGGGCTTAAGTCTTCATGTGTATGCGAAGTGTCAGATTTTTCTAAGCTTGTAAAGCTGAGTTATAAAGGTTTGTTTCACATGTGGCAAAGTAGTCATCAAAGGCATAATATGAAGCCCCGCCCCAAACATATTTGATGGCGGATCATCCCGAAAATTTGAACAATTGTGCCTCACAGTCAGATAAAACATCACAGCAAATTTGAAGTCGATCGGGTCAAGCGTTTGGGAGAAAAAAGGAGCAGTTCGGGACCTGCAAATGAGCAAAAACGGGCCAAAAGTGCACATTCAAAAATTCATAACTCTCTTTCTGTACATCTGAGCATATGGCTCGCGCTGACTTTTTTGTAGGGCTCGAGGTCCTACATAAGGCTACAAATTTTTGTAGCTTTAGGTCAAACGGGCCGGGAGTGAGAGGCTATTTTCCACTCATAAGGCCATTTTGGGGCCAATTACAGCCACTTTTGTCGTTTTGGCGAGTCATCTGACTTTGAAGTGGCGTGCAGACCACGCCCATTATCGAAAAGTCATAAAATTTTAAAATCTTAATATTCCATGTCTTAATGATATTCTGACCAATTTTCACTAGTTTTACTCAAACAGACTGAGCACAATACATGAAAGTGTAAAAAATGACATTTTAATCAACCACTAGGCGGCGCTACTAGGTATTGAAAAAAACTTTTTTCAAAAGTGTTAAAGACAAAAGTTTCCATGTGTCTATGAAGTTTTAGATTTTTTTAAGCTAGTACATCAAAGTTATTAAGGTTTTTGTCCCTCTTGGCGAAGGAAAAATTGAACACATAATTTGAAGCCACGCCCCTATCATATATGTCAGCGGATCTGCACCAAATTTTGCCCACTTGTGCCCCTATGTCTAATTATAGACCACAGCAAATTTGAAGGCGATTGAGTAAAGCGTTTAGGAGAAACAAGGAGCAGTTTGGGACCTGCAAACGTGCAAAAATGGGCCAAAAATGCACATTCAAAAATTCATAACTCTTTTTCTGTACATCTGAGCACATGGCTCGCGCTGACTTTTTTGTAGGTCTCTAGGTCCTACATATGCCTAAAAATTTTCGTAGCTCTAGGTCAAACGGGCCGGGACCAGGTGCACTTTTTCGACCTTAGGTGGCGCTGCAGAGCCATTTTTTTTGCATTTTTTTGGGAAACACAAAAATATCCAATTTTTTACCGGGCCCGACAAATGTGCAAATTTTGGTGACTTTTCGTGCATGTTTAGGCCCTCAAAAATGGAAAAGCGCTGCACAGTAAATAATAATAATAATAATAATAATAATAATAATAAGAATAATAATCTGGAGAAAAACAAGAGGGCTCTCGCAGCGGTAGCTGCTCGGGCCCTAACTAGAGCTGCAAACAGCTATAAAGGGCCCTCGCAGACCTGTGCACGTTGGGGTATGAACAGGTCGGGGTATGAACAAGGAATATGAATGATGAAAAATTTGTTGTAGATCACTTCAGTGCAGGACTATTACCAAATATGTAAAATTTTGACAAAGTGGGACAATGTGTGTGGAGTTACTGCAGCTTTTATTGTTCCAATTTTGTGACTTTCAATGCCATATAGGCCACACCCACTGTCGAAACATTGTACTGATTTGTGGGGGGCATAAGGCATGGCCACTGGCTTTTCAGAAAACATTTAGGGGTTTCACTTCAAGGGGCTCAGCAGAGTACATAAAAACATTAAGGATTTGCTATATTTTTTGCTGCCACTAGGTGGCGCTCGTACTATGATAAAAAATAGGCTTGTAGGTGTGTTTCACATTGGACTCCCATCCCATATATGAAGTTTTGCAAACATCAGATCATCTAGGTCCAATTACAGCAACTTTTACCGTTTTGGGGAGACACCAGACTTTGAGTTTGCATAGAGGCCACGCCCTTTAATGAAAAGTCATAAAAGTTGAGAACCTTAATGTTCCAATGTGTCATAGCTTTTCTGACCATTTTTGAGTTCATTTAGTCAAACAGGCATTTCACAGTACATAAAAGTATAAAAAATGAGATTTTTGTCCGCCACTGGGTGGCGCTGTAAATGATTTGAAAGTTTATCACATAGCTGTATTATTGCATTACTTTTAAAGGCCCAGGAAAGTTTCAGATGGTTTGAAGCTGTCATAGCTGAGTTATTAAGATTTGTTTCACTCTTGGCAAAGGAAGTATTAAACATAATTTGAAGCTCCGCCCCCATCTTTTATGTCTAGAGATCTTCACGATATTTGGACTATGTGTGCCCCTCAGTTGGATAATGATTCATGCCAAAGTTGAAGGTAATGGGGTGAATCGTTTAAGAGAAAAAGGCACTAGTTTGAGACCAGCTAATGTCTAAGAATGGGACAAAACTGCACATTAAAAAAATTCATAACAATTTTTCTGTACATCCTAGCACATCACTTCTATTGACTTTTTTGTAGGTCTTGCAGTCCTTCATTTGCCTACAAAGTTTCATAGCTGTAGGTCAAACCAAACAGGATTGACTGTAATCTTTCGACTATTGACATTTTTTGCAGCCACTAGGTGGCGCTAGCTTTAAACTGGAATATATTTTTGTCGATATGTTCAGGAGAATATTTTCATCCAATGTGTGAAATTGTGAGAAGATCAGATCATCTGGGTCAAATTAGAGCAACTTTTACTGGACAGATAAAGCTTCGGAATGAAAATGGTCGTATAGGCCACGCCCATTATCGAAACTTCGTAAAATTTGGTGGAGGTCAGCAGGGCTGTCTAGAGGCTTAGCAGACCTAATTTCAGTGATATTACATCAAAGGGCTCAGCTAAACACATAAAAACGTTTAAAAAATGCTATATTTTTGGCTGCCACTAGGTGGCGCTCGCACTATAACAAAAAATACGTTGTTAGGTGTATTCCGCATTGGAAACCCATCAAATATATGAAGTTTAGAAAAGATAAGACCATCTGGGACCAAACACAGCAACTTTTTTCGTTTTGGCGAGACATCAGACTGACATTTTTGTTTGCCACTAGATGGCCTTATAAGCAATTGAATATTTTTTTAAACACTTGTGTTAAGGGCTTGAGTCTCCATGTGTCTGTGAAGTTTCAGATTTTTCTAAGCTTGTAAAGCTGAGTTATAAAGGTTTGTTTCACATGTGGCAAAGTAATCATCAAAGGCATACTATAAAGCCCCGCCCCCAACATATTTGATGGCGGATCATCACAAAAATTTGAACAATTGTGCCTCCCAGTCAGATAAAACATCACAGCAAATGTGAAGTCGATCGGGTCAAGCGTTTGGGAGAAAAAAGGAGCAGTTCGGGACCTGCAAATGAGCAAAAACGGGCCAAAAGTGCACATTCAAAAATTCATAACTCTCTTTCTGTACATCTGAGAACATGGCTCGCGCTGACTTTTTTGTAGGGCTCGAGGTCCTACATAAGGCTACAAATTTTTGGAGCTCTAGGTCAAACGGGCCGGGAGTGAGAGGCTATTTTGCACTCATAAGGCCATTTTGGGGCCAATTACAGCCACTTTTTTCGTTTTGGCGAGTCATCTGACTTTGAGGTGGCGTGCAGACTACGCCCATTATCGAAAAGTCGTAAAATTTAAAAACCTTAATATTCCATGTCTTAATGATATTCTGACCAATTTTCATTTGTTTTACTCAAACAGACTGAGCACCATACATGAAAGTGTAAAAAATGACATTTTAATCAACCACTAGGCGGCGCTAGTAGGTATTTAAAAAAACTTTTTTTAAAGGTGTTAAAGACATAAGTTTCCATGTGTCTATGAAGTTTTAGATTTTTTTAATCTAGTACATCAAAGTTATTAAGGTTTTTGTCCCTCTTGGCGAAGGAAAAATTGAACACATAATTTGAAGCCACGCCCCTATCATATATGTCAGCGAATCTGCACGAAATTTTGCCCACTTGTGCCCCTATGTGTGAATATGGACCACAGCAAATTTGAAGGCGATTGAGTAAAGCGTTTAGGAGAAACAAGGAGCAGTTTGGGACCTGCAAACGTGCAAAAATGGGCCAAAAATGCACATTCAAAAATTCATAACTCTTTTTCTGTACATCTGAGCACATGGCTCGCGCTGACTTTTTTGTAGGTCTCTAGGTCCTACATATGCCTAAAAATTTTCGTAGCTCTAGGTAAAACGGGCCGGGACCAGGTGCACTTTTTCGACCTTAGGTGGCGCTGCAGAGTCATTTTTTTTGCATTGATTTGGGAAACACAAAAATATCAAATTTTTCACCGAGCCCGACAAATGTGCAAATTTTGGTGACTTTTCGTGCATGTTTAGGCCCTCAAAAATGGAAAAGCGCTGCACAGTAAATAATAATAATAACTAGAGCTGCAAGCAGCTATAAAGGGCCCTCGCAGACCTGTGCACGTTGGGGTATGAACAGGTCGGGGTATGAACAAGGACTATGAACAATGAAATAGTAGTTGTAGATGACTTCAGTGCAGGACTCTTACCAAATATGTAAAATTTAGACAAGGTGGGACAATGTGGGTGGAGTTACTGCAGCTTTTATTGTTCCAATTTTGTGACTTTCAATGCCATATAGGCCACACCCACTGTCGAAACATCGTACTGATTTGTGGAGGGCATAAGGCATGGCCACTGGCTTTTCAGAAAACATTTAAGGGATATCACTTCAAGGGGCTCAGCAGAGTACATAAAAACATTAAGGATTTGCTATATTTTTTGCTGCCACTAGGTGGCGCTCGTACTATGATTAAAAAATAGGCTTGTAGGTGTGTTTCACATTGGACTCCCATCCTATTTATGAAGTTTTGCAAACATCAGATCATCTAGGTCCAATTACAGCAACTTTCACCGTTTTGGGGAGACATCAGACTTTGAGTTTGCATAGAGGCCACGCCCTTTAATGAAAAGTCATAAAAGTTGAGAACCTTAATGTTCCAATGTGTCATAGCTTTTCTGACCATTTTTTAGTTCATTTAGTCAAACAGGCATTTCACAGTACATAAAAGTATAAAAAATGAGATTTTTGTCCGCCACTGGGTGGCGCTGTAAATGATTTGAAAGTTTATCACATAGCTGTATTATTGCATGACTTTTAAAGTCCCAGGAAAGTTTCAGATGGTTTGAAGCTGTCATAGCTGAGTTATTAACATTTTTGTCACTCTTGGCGAAGGAAGTATTAAACATAATTTGAAGCTCCGCCCCCATCTTTTCTGTCAAGAGATCTTCACGATATTTGGACTATGTGTGCCCCTCAGTTGGATAATGATTCATGCCAAAGTTGAAGGTAATGGGGTGAATCGTTTAAGAGAAAAAGGCACTAGTTTGAGACCAGCTAATGTCTAAGAATGGGACAAAACTGCACATTAAAAAAATTCTTAACAATTTTTCTGTACATCCTAGCACATCACTTCTATTGACTTTTTTGTAGGTCTTGCAGTTCTTCATTTGCCTACAAAGTTTCATAGCTGTAGGTCAAACCAAACAGGATTGACTGTAATCTTTCGACTAATGACATTTTTTGCAGCCACTAGGTGGCGCTAGCTTTAAACTGGAATATATTTTTGTCGATATGTTCAGGAGAATATTTTCATCCAATGTGTGAAATTGTGAGAAGATCAGATCATCTGGGTCAAATTAGAGCAACTTTTACTGGACAGATAAAGCTTCGGAATGAAAATGGTCGTAGAGGCCACGCCCATTATCGAAACTTCGTAAAATTTGGTGGAGGTCAGCAGGGCTGTCTAGAGGCTTTTCAGACCTAATTTCAGCGATATTACATCAAAGGGCTCAGCTAAACACATAAAAACGTTTAAAAAATGCTCTATTTTTGGCTGCCACTAGGTGGCGCTCGCACTATAACAAAAAATACGTTGTTAGGTGTATTCCGCATTGGAAACCCATCAAATATATGAAGTTTAGAAAAGATAAGACCATCTGGGACCAAACACAGCAACTTTGTTCGTTTTGGCGAGACATCAGACTGACATTTTTGTTTGCCACTAGATGGCCTTATAAGCAATTGAATATTTTTTTAAACACTTGTGTTAAGGGCTTGAGTCTCCATGTGTCTGTGAAGTTTCAGATTTTTCTAAGCTTGTAAAGCTGAGTTATAAAGGTTTGTTTCACATGTGGCAAAGTAATCATCAAAGGCATAATATAAAGCCCCGCCCCCAACATATTTGATGGCGGATCATCACAAAAATTTGAACAATTGTGCCTCACAGTCAGATCAAACATCACAGCAAATTTGAAGTCGATCGGGTCAAGCGTTTGGGAGAAAAAAGGAGCAGTTCGGGACCTGCAAATGAGCAAAAACGGGCTAAAGGTGCACATTCAAAAATTCATAACTCTCTTTCTGTACATCTGAGCATATGGCTCGCGCTGACTTTTTTGTAGGGCTCGAGGTCCTACATAAGACTACAAATTTTTGGAGCTCTAGGTCAAACGGGCCGGGAGTGAGAGGCTATTTTCCACTCATAAGGCCATTTTGGGGCCAATTACAGCCACTTTTTTCGTTTTGGCGAGTCATCTGACTTTGAGGTGGCGTGCAGACTACGCCCATTATCGAAATGTCGTAAAATTTTAAAACCTTAATATTCCATGTCTTAATGATATTCTGACCAATTTTCACTTGTTTTACTCAAACAGACTGAGCACAATACATGAAAGTGTAAAAAATGACATTTTAATCAACCACTAGGCGGCGCTAGTAGCTATTTAAAAAAACTTTTTTTAAAGGTGTTAAAAACATAAGTTTCCATGTGTCTATGAAGTTTTAGATTTTTTTAAGCTAGTACATCAAAGTTATTAAGGTTTTTGTCCCTCTTGGCGAAGGAAAAATTGAACACATAATTAGAAGCCACGCCCCTATCATATATGTCAGCGGATCTGCACCAAATTTTGCCCACTTGTGCCCCTACGTGTGAATATGGACCACAGCAAATTTGAAGGCGATTGAGTATAGCGTTTAGGAGAAACAAGGAGCAGTTTGGGACCTGCAAACGTGCAAAAATGGGCCAAAAATGCACATTTAAAAATTCATAACTCTTTTTCTGTACATCTGAGCACATGGCTCACCCTGACTTTTTTGTAGGTCTCTAGGTCCTACATATGCCTAAAAATTTTCGTAGCTGTAGGTCAAACGGGCCGGGACCAGGTGCACTTTTTCGACCTTAGGTGGCGCTGCAGAGCCATTTTTTTTGCATTGTTTTGGGAAACACAAAAATATCCAATTTTTCACCGGGCCCGACGAATGTGCAAATTTTGGTGACTTTTCGTGCATGTTTAGGCCCTCAAAAATGGAAAAGCGCTGCACAGTAAATAATAATAATAATAATAATAATAATAATAATCTGAAGAAAAACAAGAGGGCTCTCGCAGCGGTAGCTGCTCGGGCCCTAATAATCTGGAGAAAAACAAGAGGGCTCTCGCAGCGGTAGCTGCTCGGGCCCTAATAACTAGAGCTGCAAGCAGCTATAAAGGGCCCTCGCAGACCTGTGCACGTTGGGGTATGAACAGGTCGGGGTATGAACAAGGACTATGAATGATGAAAAATTTGTTGTAGATCACTTCAGTGCAGGACTATTACCAAATATGTAAAATTTAGACAAGGTGGGACAATGTGTGTGGAGTTACTGCAGCTTTTATGGTTCCAATTTTGTGACTTTCAATGCCATATAGGACACACCCACTGTCGAAACATTGTACTCATATGTGGGGGGCATAAGGCATGGCCACTGGCTTTTCAGAAAACATTTTAAGGATATAACTTTAAGGGGCTCATCAGAGTACATAAAAACATTAAGGATTTGCTATTTTTTTTGCTGCCACTAGGTGGCGCTCGTACTATGATAAAAAATAGGCTTGTAGGTGTGTTTCACATTGGACTCCCATCCCATATACGAAGTTTTAAAAATATCAGATCATCTAGGTCCAACTACAGCAACTTTTACCGTTTTCGCGAGACATCGGATTTTGAGTTGGCATAGAGGCCACGCCCTTTATTGAAAAGTCATAAAAGTTGAGAACCTTAATGTTCCAATATGTCATAGCTTTTCTGACCATTTTTGAGTTCATTTAGTCAAACAGGCATTTCACAGTACATAAAAGTATAAAAAATGAGACTTTTGTCCGCCACTGGGTGGCGCTGTAAATGATTTGAAAGTTTATCACATAGCTGTATTATTGCATGACTTTTAAAGTCCCAGGAAAGTTTGAGATGGTTTGAAGCTGTCATAGCTGAGTTATTAATATTTTTGTCACTCTTGGCGAAAGAAGTATTAAACATAATTTGGAGCTCCGCCCCCATCTTTTATGTCAAGAGATCTTCACGATATTTGGACTATGTGTGCCCCTCAGTTGGATAATGATTCATGCCAAAGTTGAAGGTAATGGGGTGAATCGTTTAAGAGAAAAAGGCACTAGTTTGAGACCAGCTAACGTCTAAGAATGGGACAAAACTGCACATTAAAAAAATTCATAACAATTTTCTGTACATCCTAGCACATCACTTCTATTGACTTTTTTGTAGGTCTTACAGTCCTTCATTTGCCTACAAAGTTTCATAGCTGTAGGTCAAACCAAACAGGATTGACTGTAATCTTTCGACTAATGACATTTTTTGCAGCCACTAGGTGGCGCTAGCTTTATACTGGAATATATTTTTGTCGATATGTTCAGGGGAATATTTTTATCCAATGTGTGAAATTGTGAGAAGATCAGATCATCTGGGTCAAATTACAGCAACTTTTACTGGACAGATAAAGCTTCTGAATGAAAATGGTCATAGAGGCCACGCCCATTATCGAAACTTCGTAAAAGTTGGTGGAGGTCAGCAGGGCTATCTAGAGGCTTTTCAGACTTATTTTCAGCGATATTACTTCAAAGGGCTCAGCTAAACACATAAAAACGTTTAAAAAATGCTATATTTTTGGCTGCCACTAGGTGGCGCTCGCACTATAACAAAAAATACGTTGATAGGTGTATTCCGCATTGGAAACCCATCAAATATATGAAGTTTAGAAAAGATAAGACCATCTGGGACCAAACACAGCAACTTTGTTTGTTTTGGCCAGACATCAGACTGACATTTTTGTTTGCCACTAGATGGCCTTATAAGCAATTGAAGAATTTTTTAAACACTTGTGTTAAGGGCTTAAGTCTTCATGTGTATGTGAAGTTTCAGATTTTTCTAAGCTTGTAAAGCTGAGTTATAAAGGTTTGTTTCACATGTGGCAAAGTAATCATCAAAGGCATAATATGAAGGCCCGCCCCCAACATATTTGATGGCGGATCATCACATAAATTTGAACAATTGTGCCTCACAGTCAGATAAAACATCACAGCAAATTTGAAGTCGATCGGGTCAAGCGTTTGGGAGAAAAAAGGAGCAGTTCGGGACCTGCAAATGAGCAAAAACGGGCCAAAAGTGCACATTCAAAAATTCATAACTCTCTTTCTGTACATCTGAGCATATGGCTCGCGCTGACTTTTTGGTAGGGCTCGAGGTCCTACATAAGGCTACAAATTTTTGTAGCTCTAGGTCAAACGGGCCGGGAGTGAGAGGCTATTTTCCACTCATAAGGCCATTTTGGGGCCAATTACAGCCACTTTTTTCGTTTTGGCGAGTCATCTGACTTTGAGGTGGCGTGCAGACTCTGCCCATTATCGAAAAGTCGTAAAATTTTAAAACCTTAATATTCCATGTCTTATTGATATTCTGACCAATTTTCATTTGTTTTACTCAAACAGACTGAGCACAATACATGAAAGTGTAAAAAATGACATTTTAATTAACCACTAGGCGGCGCTAGTAGGTATTTAAAAAAACTTTTTTTAAAGGTGTTAAAGACATAAGTTTCCATGTGTCTATGAAGTTTTAGATTTTTTTAAGCTAGTACATCAAAGTTATTAAGGTTTTTGTCCCTCTTGGCGAAGGAAAAATTGAACACATAATTTGAAGCCACGCCCCTATCATATATGTCAGCGGATCTGCACCAAATTTTGCCCACTTGTGCCCCTATGTGTGAATATGGACCACAGCAAATTTGAAGGCGATTGAGTAAAGCGTTTAGTAGAAACAAGGAGCAGTTTGGGACCTGCAAACGTGCAAAAATGGGCCGAAAATGCACATTCAAAAATTCATAACTCTTTTTCTGTACATCTGAGCACATGGCTCACGCTGACTTTTTTGTAGGTCTCTAGGTCCTACATATGCCTAAAAATTTTCGTAGCTCTAGGTCAAACGGGCCGGGACCAGGTGCACTTTTTCGACCTTAGGTGGCGCTGCAGAGCCATTTTTTTTGCATTTTTTTGGGAAACACAAAAATATCCAATTTTTCACCGGGCCCGACAAATGTGCAAATTTTGGTGACTTTTCGTGCATGTTTAGGCCCTCAAAAATGGAAAAGCGCTGCACAGTAAATAATAATAATAACTAGAGCTGCAAGCAGCTATAAAGGGCCCTCGCAGACCTGTGCACGTTGGGGTATGAACAGGGCGGGGTATGAACAAGGACTATGAACAATGAAATAGTAGTTGTAGATGACTTCATTGCAGGACTCTTACCAAATATGTAAAATTTAGACAAGGTAGGACAATGTGGGTGGAGTTACTGCAGCTTTTATTGTTCCAATTTTGTGACTTTCGATGCCATATAGGCCACACCCACTGTCGAAACATCGTACTGATTTGTGGAGGGCATAAGGCATGGCCACTGGCTTTTCAGAAAACATTTAAGGGATATCACTTCAAGGGGCTCAGCAGAGTACATAAAAACATTAAGGATTTGCTATATTTTTTGCTGCCACTAGGTGGCGCTCGTACTATGATAAAAAATAGTTTTGTAGGTGTGTTTCACATTGGACTCCCATCCCATATATGAAGTTTTAAAAATATCAGATCGTCTAGGTCCAATTACAGCAACTTTTACCGTTTTCGCGAGACATCGAATTTTGAGTTGGCATAGAGGCCACGCCCTTTATTGAAAAGTCATAAAAGTTGAGAACCTTAATGTTCCAATGTGTCATAGCTTTTCTGACCATTTTTGAGTTCATTTAGTCAAACAGGCATTTCACAGTACATAAAAGTATAAAAAATTAGAATTTTGTCCGCCACTGGGTGGCGCTGTAAATGATTTGAAAGTTTATCACATAGCTGTATTATTGCATTACTTTTAAAGGCCCAGGAAAGTTTCAGATGTTTTGAAGCAGTCATAGCTGAGTTATTAAGATTTTTGTCACTCATGGCGAAGGAAGTATTAAACATAATTTGAAGCTCCGCCCGCATCTTTTATGTCAAGAGATCTTCACGATATTTGGACTATGTGTGCCCCTCAGTTGGATAATGATTCATGCCAAAGTTGAAGGTAATGGGGTGACTCGTTTAAGAGAAAAAGGCACTAGTTTGAGACCAGCTAATGTCTAAGAATGGGACAAAACTGCACATTAAAAAAATTCATAACAATTTTTCTGTACATCCTAGCACATCACTTCTATTGACATTTTTGTAGGTCTTACAGTCCTTCATTAGCCTACAAAGTTTCATAGCTGTAGGTCAAACCAAACAGGATTGACTGTAATCTTTCGACTAATGACATTTTTTGCAGCCACTAGGTGGCGCTAGCTTAAAACTGGAATATATTTTTGTCGCTATGTTCAGGAGAATATTTTTATCCAATGTGTGAAATTTTGAGAAGATCAGATCATCTGGGTCAAATTACAGCAACTTATACTGGACAGATAAAGCTTCGGAATGAAAATGGTCATAGAGGCCACGCCCATTATCGAAACTTTGTAAAATTTGGTGGAGGTCAGCAAGGCTTTCTAGAGGCTTGTCAGACTTAATTTCAGCGATATTACTTCAAAGGGCTCAGCTAAACACATAAAAACGTTTAAAAAATGCTATATTTTTGGCTGCCACTAGGTGGCGCTCACACTATAGCAAAAAATACGTTGATAGGTGTATTCCGCATTGGAAATCCATCAAATATGTAATGTTTAGAAAAGATAAGACCATCTGGGTCCAAATACAGCAACTTTGTTCGTTTTTGCGAGAAATCAGACTGACATTTTTGTTTGCCACTAGGTGGCCTTATAAGCAATTTAAGATTTTTTTAAACACATGTGTTAAGGGCTTGAGTCTTCATGTGTCTGTGAAGTTTCAGATTTTTCCAAGCTTGGAAAGCTGAGTTATAAAGGTTTGTTTCACATGTGGCAAAGTAATCATCAAAGGCTTAATCTGAAGCCCCGCCCCAACATATTTGATGGCGGATCGTCACGAAAATTTGAACAATTGTGCCTGACAGTCAGATAAAACATCACAGCAAATTTGAAGTCGATCGGGTCAAGCGTTTGGGAGAAAAAAGGAGCAGTTCGGGACCTGCAAATGAGCAAAAACGGGCCAAAGGTGCACATTCAAAAATTCATAACTCTCTTTCTGTACATCTGAGCACATGGCTCACGCTGACTTTTTTGTAGGGCTCGAGGTCCTACATAAGGCTACAAATTTTTGGAGCTCTAGGTCAAACGGGCCGGGAGTGAGAGGCTATTTTCCACTCATAAGGCCATTTTGGGGCCAATTACAGCCACTTTTTTCGTTTTGGCGAGTCATCTGACTTTGAGGTGGCGTGCAGACTACGCCCATTATCGAAAAGTCATAAAATTTTGAAACCTTAATATTCCATGTCTTATTGATATTCTGACCAATTTTCATTTGTTGTACTCAAACAGACTGAGCACAATACGTGAAAGTGTAAAAAATGACATTTTAATCAACCACTAGGCGGCGCTAGTAGGTATTTAAAAAAAATTTTTTTAAAGGTGTTAAAGACATAAGTTTCCATGTGTCTATGAAGTTTTAGATTTTTTTAAGCTAGTACATCAAAGTTATTAAGGTTTTTGTCCCTCTTGGCGAAGGAAAAATTGAACACATAATTTGAAGCCACGCCCCTATCATATATGCCAGCGGATCTGCACCAAATTTTGCCCACTTGTGCCCCTACGTGTGAATATGGACCACAGCAAATTTGAAGGTGATTGAGTAAAGCGTTTAGGAGAAACAAGGAGCAGTTTGGGACCTGCAAACGTGCAAAAATGGGCCAAAAATGCACATTCAAAAATTCATAACTCTTTTTCTGTACATCTGAGCACATGGCTCGCGCTGACTTTTTTGTAGGTCTCTAGGTCCTACATATGCCTAAAATTTTTCGTAGCTCTAGGTCAAACGGGCCGGGACCAGGTGCACTTTTTCGACCTTAGGTGGCGCTGCAGAGCCAATTTTTTTGCATTGTTTTGGGAAACACAAAAATATCAAATTTTTCACCAGGCCCGACAAATGTGCAAATTTTGGTGACTTTTCGTGCATGTTTAGGCCCTCAAAAATGGAAAAGCGCTGCACAGTAAATAATAATAATAATAACTAGAGCTGCAAGCAGCTATAAAGGGCCCTCGCAGACCTGTGCACGTTGGGGTATGAACAGGTCGGGGTATGAACAAGGACTATGAACAATGAAATAGTAGTTGTAGATCACTTCAGTGCAGGACTATTACCAAATATGTAAAAATTAGACAAGGTGGGACAATGTGTGTGGAGTTACTGCAGCTTTTATTGTTCCAATTTTGTGACTTTCGATGCCATATAGGCCACACCCACTGTCGAAACATTGTACTGATTTGTGGAGGGCATAAGGCATGGCCACTGGCTTTTCAGAAAACATTTAAGGGATATCACTTCAAGGGGCTCAGCAGAGTACATAAAAACATTAAGGATTTGCTATATTTTTTGCTGCCACTAGGTGGCGCTCGTACTATGATAAAAAATAGTTTTGTAGGTGTGTTTCACATTGGACTCCCATCCCATATATGAAGTTTTAAAAATATCAGATCGTCTAGGTCCAATTACAGCAACTTTTACCGTTTTCGCGAGACATCGAATTTTGAGTTGGCATAGAGGCCACGCCCTTTATTGAAAAGTCATAAAAGTTGAGAACCTTAATGTTCCAATGTGTCATAGCTTTTCTGACCATTTTTGAGTTCATTTAGTCAAACAGGCATTTCACAGTACATAAAAGTATAAAAAATGAGATGTTAGTCCGCCACTGGGTGGCGCTGTAAATGATTTGAAAGTTTATCACATAGCTGTATTATTGCATGACTTTTAAAGTCCCAGGAAAGTTTCAGATGTTTTGAAGCTGTCATAGCTGAGTTATTAAGATTTTTGTCACTCATGGCGAAGGAAGTATTAAACATAATTTGAAGCTCCGCCCCCATCTTTTATGTCAAGAGATCCTCACGATATTTGGACTATGTGTGCCCCTCAGTTGGATAATGATTCATGCCAAAGTTGAAGGTAATGGGGTGAATCGTTTAAGAGAAAAAGGCACTAGTTTGAGACCATCTAATGTCTAAGAATGGGACAAAACTGCACATTAAAAAAATTCATAACAATTTTTCTGTACATCCTAGCACATCACTTCTATTGACATTTTTGTAGGTCTTACAGTCCTTCATTAACCTACAAAGTTTCATAGCTGTAGGTCAAACCAAACAGGATTGACTGTAATCTTTCGACTAATGACTTTTTTTGCAGCCACTAGGTGGCGCTAGCTTTAAACTGGAATATATTTTTGTCGCTATGTTCAGGAGAATATTTTTATCCAATGTGTGAAATTGTGAGAAGATCAGATCATCTGGGTCAAATTACAGCAACTTTTACTGGACAGATAAAGCTTCGGAATGAAAATGGTCGTACAGACCACGCCCATTATTGAAACTTCGTAAAATTAGGTGGAGGTCAGCAGGGCTGTCTAGAGGCTTTGCAGACTTAATTTCAGCGATATTACATCAAAGGGCTCAGCTAAACACATAAAAACGTTTAAAAAATGCTATATTTTTGGCTGCCACTAGGTGGCGCTCGCACTATAACAAAAAATACGTTGATAGGTGTATTCCGCATTGGAAATCCATCAAATATATGAAGTTTAGAAAAGATAAGACCATCTGGGACCAAACACAGCAACTTTGTTCGTTTTGGCGAGACATCAGACTGACATTTTTGTTTGCCACTAGATGGCCTTATAAGCAATTGAAGATTTTTTTAAACACTTGTGTTAAGGGCTTAAGTCTTCATGTGTATGTGAAGTTTCAGATTTTTCTAAGCTTGTAAAGCTGAGTTATAAAGGTTTGTTTCACATGTGGCAAAGTAATCATCAAAGGCATAATATGAAGCCCCGCCCCCAACATATTTGATGGCGGATCATCCCGAAAATTTGAACAATTGTGCCTCACAGTCAGATCAAACATCACAGCAAATTTGAAGGCGATCGGGTCAAGCGTTTGGGAGAAAAAAGGAGCAGTTCGGGACCTGCAAATGAGCAAAAACGGGCCAAAAGTGCACATTCAAAAATTCATAACTCTCTTTCTGTACATCTGAGCATATGGCTCGCGCTGACTTTTTTGTAGGGCTCGAGGTCCTACATAAGACTACAAATTTTTGGAGCTCTAGGTCAAACGGGCCGGGAGTGAGAGGCTATTTTCCAGTCATAAGGCCATTTTGGGGCCAATTACAGCCACTTTTTTCGTTTTGGCGAGTCATCTGACTTTGAGGTGGCGTGCAGACTACGCCCATTATCGAAATGTCGTAAAATTTTAAAACCTTAATATTCCATGTCTTAATGTTATTCTGACCAATTTTCACTTGTTTTACTCAAACAGACTGAGCACAATACATGAAACTGTAAAAAATGACATTTTAATCAACCACTAGGCGGCGCTAGTAGCTATTTAAAAAAACTTTTTTTAAAGGTGTTAAAAACATAAGTTTCCATGTGTCTATGAAGTTTTAGATTTTTTTAAGCTAGTACATCAAAGTTATTAAGGTTTTTGTCCCTCTTGGCGAAGGAAAAATTGAACACATAATTAGAAGCCACGCCCCTATCATATATGTCAGCGGATCTGCACCAAATTTTGCCCACTTGTGCCCCTACGTGTGAATATGGACCACAGCAAATTTGAAGGCGATTGAGTAAAGCGTTTAGGAGAAACAAGGAGCAGTTTGGGACCTGCAAACGTGCAAAAATGGGCCAAAAATGCACATTCAAAAATTCATAACTCTTTTTCTGTACATCTGAGCACATGGCTCGCGCTGACTTTTTTGTAGGTCTCTAGGTCCTACATATGCCTAAAATTTTTCGTAGCTCTAGGTCAAACGGGCCGGGACCAGGTGCACTTTTTCGACCTTAGGTGGCGCTGCAGAGCCATTTTTTTTTGCATTGTTTTTGGAAACACGAAAATATCCAATTTTTCACCGGGCCCGACAAATGTGCAAATTTTGGTGACTTTTCGTGCATGTTTAGGCCCTCAAAAATGGAAAAGCGCTGCACAGTAAATAATAATAATAAGAACTAGAGCTGCAAGCAGCTATAAAGGGCCCTCGCAGACCTGTGCACGTTGGGGTATGAACAGGTCGGGGTATGAACAAGGACTATGAATGATGAAAAATTTGTTGTAGATCACTTCAGTGCAGGACTATTACCAAATATGTAAAATTTAGACAAGGTGGGACAATGTGTGTGGAGTTACTGCAGCTTTTATTGTTCAAATTTTGTGACTTTCAATGCCATATAGGCCACACCCACTGTCGAAACATTGTACTGATTTGTGGGGGGCATAAGGCATGGCCACTGGCTTTTCAGAAAACATTTAAGGGATATATCACTTCAAGGGGCTCAGCAGAGTACATAAAAACATTAAGGATTTGCTATATTTTTTGCTGCCACTAGGTGGCGCTCGTACTATGATAAAAAATAGGCTTGTACGTGTGTTTCACATTGGACTCCCATCCCATATATGAAGTTTTGCAAACATCAGATCATCTAGGTCCAATTACAGCAACTTTTACCGTTTTGGGGAGACATCAGACTTTGAGTTTGCATAGAGGCCACACCCTTTAATGAAAAGTCATAAAAGTTGAGAACCTTAATGTTCCAATGTGTCATAGCTTTTCTGACCATTTTTTAGTTCATTTAGTCAAACAGGCATTTCACAGTACATAAAAGTATAAAAAATGAGATTTTTGTCCGCCACTGGGTGGCGCTGTAAATGATTTGAAAGTTTATCACATAGCTAAATTATTGCATTACTTTTAAAGGGCCAGGAAAGTTTCAGATGGTTTGAAGCTGTCATAGCTTAGTTATTAAGATTTTTGTCACTCTCGGCAAAGGAAGTATTAAACATAATTTGAAAATCGGCCCGCATCTTTTATGGCAAGAGATCTTGACGATATTTGGCCTATGTGTGCCCCTCAGTTGGATAATGATTCATGCCAAAGTTGAAGGTAATGGGGTGAATCGTTTAAGAGAAAAAGACACTAGTTTGAGACCAGCTAACGTCTAACAATGGGACAAAACTGCACATTGAAAAAATTCATAACAATTTTTCTGTACATCCTAGCACATCACTTCTATTGACTTTTTTGTAGGTCTTGCAGTCCTTCATTTGCCTACAAAGTTTCATAGCTGTAGGTCAAACCAAACAGGATTGACTGTAATCTTTCGACTAATGACATTTTTTGCAGCCACTAGGTGGCGCTAGCTTTAAACTGGAATGTATTTTTGTCGATATGTTCAGGAGAATATTTTCATCCAATGTGTGAAATTGTGAGAAGATCAGATCATCTGGGTCAAATTACAGCAATTTTTACTGGACAGATAAAGCTTCTGAATGAAAATGGTCGTAGAGGCCACGCCCATTATCGAAACTTCGTAAAATTTGGTGGAGGTCAGCAAGGCTGTCTAGAGGCTTTTCAGACTTAATTTCAGCGATATTACTTCAAAGGGCTCAGCTAAACACATAAAAACGTTTAAAAAATGCTATATTTTTGGCTGCCACTAGGTGGCACTCGCACTATAACAAAAAATACGTTGATAGGTGTATTCCGCATTGGAAACTCATTAAATATATGAAGTTTAGAAAAGATAAGACTATCTGGGACCAAACACAGCAACTTTGTTCGTTTTTGCGAGACATCAGACTGACATTTTTGTTTGCCACTAGATGGCCTTATAAGCAATTGAAGATTTTTTTAAACACTTGTGTTAAGGGCTTAAGTTTCCATGTGTCTGTGAAGTTTCAGATTTTTTTCAAGCTTGTAAAGCTGAGTTATAAAGGTTTGTTTCACATGTGGCAAAGTAATCATCAAAGGCATAATATAAAGCCCCGCCCCCAACATATTTGTTGGCGGATTGTCACAAAAATTTGAACAATTGTGCCTCACAGTCAGATAAAACATCACAGCAAATGTGAAGGCGATCGGGTCAAGCGTTTGGGAGAAAAAAGGAGCAGTTCGGGACCTGCAAATGAGCAAAAACGGGCCAAAAGTGCACATTCAAAAATTCATAACTCTCTTTCTGTACATCTGAGCATATGGCTCGCGCTGACTTTTTTGTAGGGCTCGAGGTCCTACATAAGGCTACAAATTTTTGGAGCTCTAGGTCAAACGGGCCGGGAGTGAGAGGCTATTTTCCACTCATAAGGCCATTTTGGGGCCAATTACAGCCACTTTTTTCGTTTTGGCGAGTCATCTGACTTTGAGGTGGCGTGCAGACTACGCCGATTATCGAAATGTCGTAAAATTTTCAAACCTTAATATTCCATGTCTTAATGATATTCTGACCAATTTTCATTTGTTTTACTCAAACAGACTGAGCACAATGCATGAAAGTGTAAAAAATGACATTTTAATCAACCACTAGGCGGCGCTAGTAGGTATTTAAAAAAAAATTTTTTAAAGGTGTTAAAGACATAAGTTTCCATGTGTCTATGAAGTTTTAGATTTTTTTAAGCTAGTACAACAAAGTTATTAAGGTTTATGTCACTCTTGGCGAAGGAAAAATTGAACACATAATTTGAAGCCACGCCCCTATCATATATGTCAGCGGATCTGCACCAAATTTTGCCCAGTTGTGCCCCTATGTGTGAATATGGACCACAGCAAATTTGAAGGTGATTAAGTAAAGCGTTTAGGAGAAACAAGGAGCAGTTTGGGACCTGCAAACGTGCAAAAATGGGCCAAAAATGCACATTCAAAAATTCATAACTCTTTTTCTGTACATCTGAGCACATGGCTCACGCTGACTTTTTTGTAGGTCTCTAGGTCCTACATATGCCTAAAAATTTTCGTAGCTCTAGGTCAAACGGGCCGGGACCAGGTGCACTTTTTCAACCTTAGGTGGCGCTGCAGAGCCATTTTTTTAGCATTGTTTTGGGAATCACAAAAATATCCAATTTTTCACCGGGCCCGACAAATGTGCAAATTTTGGTGACTTTTCGTGCATGTTTAGGCCCTCAAAAATGGAAAAGCGCTGCACAGTAAATAATAATAATAATAATAATAATAATAAGAATAATAATCTGGAGAAAAACAAGAGGGCTCTCGCAGCGGTAGCTGCTCGGGCCCTAATAACTAGAGCTGCAAGCAGCTATAAAGGGCCCTCGCAGACCTGTGCACGTTGGGGTATGAACAGGTCGGGGTATGAACAAGGACTATGAATGATGAAAAAGTGGTTGTAGATGACTTCAGTGCAGGACTCTTACCAAATATGTAAAATTTAGACAAGGCGGGACAATGTGGGTGGAGTTACTGCAGCTTTTATTGTTCCAATATTGTAACTTTCAATTCCATATAGGCCACACCCACTGTCGAAACATCGTACTGATTTGTGGAGGGCATAAGGCATGGCCACTGGCTTTTCAGAAAACATTTAAGGGATATCACTTCAAGGGGCTCAGCAGAGTACATAAAAACATTAAGGATTTGCTATATTTTTTGCTGCCACTAGGTGGTGCTTGTACTATGATAAAAAATAGGCTTGTAGGTGTGTTTCACATTGGACTCCCATCCCATATACGACGTTTTAAAAATATCAGATCATCTAGGTCCAATTACAGCAACTTTTACCGTTTTGGCGAGACATCGGATTTTGAGTTGGCATAGAGGCCACGCCCTTTATTGAAAAGTCATAAAAGTTGAGAACCTTAATGTTCCAATGTGTCATAGCTTTTCTGACCATTTTTGAGTTCATTTAGTCAAACAGGCATTTCACAGTACATAAAAGTATAAATAATGAGATTTTTGTCCGCCACTGAGTGGCGCTGTAAATGATTTGAAAGTTTATCACATAGCTGTATTATTGCATGACTTTTAAAGTCCCAGGAAAGTTTCAGATGGTTTGAAGCTGTCATAGCTGAGTTATTAATATTTTTGTCACTCTTGGGCGAAGGAAGTATTAAACATAATTTGAAGCTCCGCCCCCATCTTTTCTGTCAAGAGATCTTCACGATATTTGGACTATGTGTGCCCCTCAGTTGGATAATGATTCATGCCAAAGTTGAAGGTAATGGGGTGAATCGTTTAAGAGAAAAAGGCACTAGTTTGAGACCAGCTAATGTCTAAGAATGGGACAAAACTGCACATTAAAAAAATTCATAACAATTTTTCTGTAAATCCTAGCACATCACTTCCATTGACTTTTTTGTAGGTCTTACAGTCCTTCATTTGCCTACAAAGTTTCATAGCTGTAGGTCAATTCAAACAGGATTGACTGTAATCTTTCGACTAATGACATTTTTTGCAGCCACTAGGTGGCGCTAGCTTAAAACTGGAATATATTTTTGTCGATATGTTCAGGAGAATATTTTCATCCAATGTGTGAAATTGTGAGAAGATCAGATCATCTGGGTCAAATTACAGCAACTTTTACTGGACAGATAAAGTTTCGGAATGAAAATGGTGGTAGAGGCCACGCCCATTATCGAAACTTCGTAAAATTTGGTGGAGGTCAGCAGGGCTGTCTAGAAGCTTAGCAGACTTAATTTCAGCGATATTACATCAAAGGGCTCAGCTAAACACATAAAAACGTTTAAAAAATGCTATATTTTTGGCTGCCACTAGGTGGCGCTCGCACTATAACAAAAAATACGTTGATAGGTGTATTCCGCATTGGAAACCCATCAAATATATGAAGTTTAGAAAAGATAAGACCATCTGGGACCAAACACAGCAACTTTGTTCGTTTTGGCGAGACATCAGACTGACATTTTTGTTTGCCACTAGATGGCCTGATAAGCAATTGAATATTTTTTTAAACACTTGTGTTAAGGGCTTAAGTCTTCATGTGTATATGAAGTTTCAGATTTTTCCAAGCTTGGAAAGCTGAGTTATAAAGGTTTGTTTCACATGTGGAAAAGTAATCATCAAAGGCATAATATGAAGCCCCGCCCCCAACATATTTGATGGCGGATCATCACAAAAATTTGAACAATTGTGCCTCACAGTCAGATAAAACATCACAGCAAATTTGAAGTCAATCGGGTCAAGCGTTTGGGAGAAAAAAAGAGCAGTTCGGGACCTGCAAATGAGCAAAAACGGGCCAAAAGTGCACATTCAAAAATTCATAACTCTCTTTCTGTACATCTGAGCATATGGCTCACGCTGACTTTTTTGTAGGGCTCGAGGTCCTACATAAGGCTACAAATTTTTGGAGCTCTAGGTCAAACGGGCCGGGAGTGAGAGGCTATTTTCCACTCATAAGGCCATTTTGGGGCCAATTACAGCCACTTTTTTCGTTTTGGCGAGTCATCTGACTTTGAGGTGGCGTACAGACTACGCCCATTATCGAAAAGTCGTAAAATTTTAAAACCTTAATATTCCATGTCTTATTGATATTCTGACCAATTTTCATTTGTTTTACTCAAACAGACTGAGCACAATACATGAAAGTGTAAAAAATGACATTTTAATCAACCACTAGGCGGCGCTAGTAGGTATTTAAAAATTTTTTTGTTAAAGGTGTTAAAGACATAAGTTTCCATGTGTCTATGAAGTTTTAGATTTTTTTAAGCTAGTACATCAAAGTTATTAAGGTTTTTGTCCCTCTTGGCGAAGGAAAAATTGAACAAATAATTTGAAGCCACGCCCCTATCATATATGACAGCGGATCTACACCAAATTTTGCCCACTTGTGCTCCTATGTGTGAATATGGACCACAGCAAATTTGAAGGTGATTGAGTAAAGCGTTTAGGAGAAACAAGGAGCAGTTTGGGACCTGCAAACGTGCAAAAATGGGCCAAAAATGCACATTCAAAAATTCATAACTCTTTTTCTGTACATCTGAGCACATGGCTCACGCTGACTTTTTTATAGCTCTCTAGGTCCTACATATGCCTAAAAATTTTCGTAGCTCTAGGTCAAACGGGCCGGGACCAAGTACACTTTTTCGACCTTAGGTGGCGCTGCAGAGCCATTTTTTTTGCATTGTTTTAGGAAACACAAAAATCTCAAATTTTTCACCGGGCCCGACAAATGTGCAGATTTTGGTGACTTTTCGTGCATGTTTAGGCCCTCAAAAATGGAAAAGCGCTGCACAGTAAATAATAATAATAATAACTAGAGCTGCAAGCAGCTATAAAGGGCCCTCGCAGACCTGTGCACGTTGAGGTATGAACAGGTCGGGGTATGAACAAGGACTATGAACGATGAAATAGTAGTTGTATATCACTTCATTGCAGGACTCTTTCCAAATATGTAAAATTTAGACAAGGTGGGACAATGTGGGTGGAGTTACTGCAGCTTTTATTGTTCCAATTTTGTGACTTTCAATGCCATATAGGCCACAGCCACTGTCGAAACATCGTACTGATTTGTGGAGGGCATAAGGCATGGCCACTGGCTTTTCAGAAAACATTTAAGGGATATAACTTCAAGGGGCTCAGCAGAGTACATAAAAACATTAAGGATTTGCTATATTTTTTGCTGCCATTAGGTGGCGCTCGTACTATGATAAAAATAGGCTTGTAGGTGTGTTTCACATTGGACTCCCATCCCATATATGAAGTTTTGCAAACATCAGATCATCTAGGTCCAATTACAGCAACTTTTACCATTTTGGCGAGACATCAGACTTTGAGTTTGCATAGAGGCCACGCCCTTTAATGAAAAGTCATATAAGTTGAGAACCTTAATGTTCCAATGTGTCATAGCTTTTCTGACCATTTTTGAGTTCATTTAGTCAAACAGGCATTTCAGAGTACATAAAAGTATAAAAAATGAGTTTTTTGTCCGCCACTGGGTGGCGCTGTAAATGATTTGAAAGTTTATCACATAGCTGTTTTATTGCATGACTTTTAAAGGCCCAGGAAAGTTTCAGATGGTTTGAAGCTGTCATAGCTGAGTTAATAATATTTTTGTCACTCTTGGCGAAGGAAATATTAAACATAATTTGAATCTCCGCCCCCATCTTTTATGTCAAGAGATCTTCACGATATTTGGACTATGTGTGCCCCTCAGTTGGATAATGATTCATGCCAAAGTTGAAGGTAATGGGGTGAATCGTTTAAGAGAAAAAGGCACTAGTTTGAGACCAGCTAATGTCTAAGAATGGGACAAAACTGCACATTAAAAAAATTCATAACAATTTTTCTGTAAATCTTAGCACATCACTTCTATTGACTTTTTTGTAGGTCTTGCAGTCCTTCATTTGCCTACAAAGTTTCATAGCTGTAGGTCAAACCAAACAGGATTGACTGTAATCTTTCGACTAATGACATTTTTTGCAGCCACTAGGTGGCGCTAGCTTTAAACTGGAATATATTTTTGTCGATATGTTCAGGAGAATATTATCATCCAATGTGTGAAATTGTGAGAAGATCAGATCATCTGGGTCAAATTACAGCAACTTTTACTGGACAGATAAAGCTTCGGAATGAAATTGGTCGTAGAGACCACGCCCATTATCGAAACTTCGTAAAATTTGGTGGAGGTCAGCAGGGCTGTCTAGAGGCTTTGCAGACTTAATTTCAGCGATATTACATGAAAGGGCTCAGCTAAACACATAAAAACGTTTAAAAAATGCTATATTTTTGGCTGCCACTAGGTGGCGCTCGCACTATAACAAAAAATACGTTGATAGGTGTATTCCGCATTGGAAACCCATCAAATATATGAAGTTTAGAAAAGATAAGACCATCTGGGACCAAACACAGCAACTTTGTTCGTTTTGGCGAGACATCAGACTGACATTTTTGTTTGCCACTAGATGGCCTTATAAGCAATTGAAGATTTTTTTAAACACTTGTGTTAAGGGCTTAAGTCTTCATGTGTATGTGAAGTTTCAGATTTTTCTAAGCTTGTAAAGCTGAGTTATAAAGGTTTGTTTCACATGTGGCAAAGTAATCATCAAAGGCATAATATGAAGCCCCGCCCCCAACATATTTGATGGCGGATCATCCCAAAAATTTGAACAATTGTGCCTCACAGTCAGATCAAACATCACAGCAAATTTGAAGTCGATCGGGTCAAGCGTTTGGGAGAAAAAAGGAGCAGTTCGGGACCTGCAAATGAGCAAAAACGGGCCAAAAGTGCACATTCAAAAATTCATAACTCTCTTTCTGTACATCTGAGCATATGGCTCGCGCTGACTTTTTTGTAGGGCTCGAGGTCCTACATAAGACTACAAATTTTTGGAGCTCTAGGTCAAACGGGCCGGGAGTGAGAGGCTATTTTCCACTCATAAGGCCATTTTGGGGCCAATTACAGCCACTTTTTTCGTTTTGGCGAGTCATCTGACTTTGAGGTGGCGTGCAGACTACGCCCATTATCGAAATGTCGTAAAATTTTAAAACCTTAATATTCCATGTCTTAATGTTATTCTGACCAATTTTCACTTGTTTTACTCAAACAGACTGAGCACAATACATGAAAGTGTAAAAAATGACATTTTAAGCAACCACTAGGCGGCGCTAATAGCTATTTAAAAAAACTTTTTTTTAAAGGTGTTAAAGACATAAGTTTCCATGTGTCTATGAAGTTTTAGATTTTTTTAAGCTAGTACATCAAAGTTATTAAGGTTTTTGTCCCTCTTGGCGAAGGAAAAATTGAACACATAATTAGAAGCCACGCCCCTATCATATATGTCAGCGGATCTGCACCAAATTTTGCCCACTTGTGCCCCTACGTGTGAATATGGACCACAGCAAATTTGAAGGCGATTGAGTAAAGCGTTTAGGAGACACAAGGAGCAGTTTGGGACCTGCAAACGTGCAAAAATGGGCCAAAAATGCACATTCAAAAATTCCTAACTCTTTTTCTGTACATCTGAGCACATGGCTCACGCTGACTTTTTTGTAGGTCTCTAGGTCCTACATATGCCTAAAAATTTTCGTAGCCCTAGGTCAAACGGGCCGGGACCAGGTGCACTTTTTCGACCTTAGGTGGCGCTGCAGAGCCATTTTTTTTGCATTGTTTTGGGAAACACAAAAATATCAAATTTTTCACCGGGCCCGACGAATGTGCAAATTTTGGTGACTTTTCGTGCATGTTTAGGCCCTCAAAAATGGAAAAGCGCTGCACAGTAAATAATAATAATAATAATAATAATAATAACTAGAGCTGCAAGCAGCTATAAAGGGCCCTCGCAAACCTGTGCACGTTGGGGTATGAACAGGTAGGGGTATGAACAAGGACTATGAACGATGAAAAAGTAGTTGTAGATGACTTCAGTGCAGGACTCTTACCAAATATGTAAAAATTAGACAAGGTGGGACAATTTGGGTTGAGTTACTGCAGCTTTTATTGTTACAGTTTTGTGACTTTCAATGCCGTATGGGCCACACCCACTGTGGAAACATCATACTGATTTGTGGAGGGCATAAGGCATGGCCACTGGCTTTTCAGAAAACATTTAAGGGATATCACTTCAAGGGGCTCAGCAGAGTACATAAAAACGTTAAGGATTTGCTATAGTTTTTGCTGCCACTAGGTGGCGCTCGTACTAGGATAAAAAATAGGCCTGTAGGTGTGTTTCACATTGGACTCCCATCCCATATATGAAGTTTTGCAAACATCAGATCATCTAGGTCCAATTACAGCAACTTTTACCGTTTTGGGGAGACATCAGACTTTGAGTTTGCATAGAGGCCACGCCCTTTAATGAAAAGTCATAAAAGTTGAGAACCTTAATGTTCCAATGTGTCATAGCTTTTCTGACCATTTTTGAGTTCATTTAGTCAAACAGGCATTTCACAGTACATAAAAGTATAAAAAATTAGATTTTTGTCCGCCACTGGGTGGCGCTGTAAATGATTTGAAAGTTTATCACATAGCTGTGTTATTGCATTACTTTTAAAGGCCCAGGAAAGTTTCAGATGGTTTGAAGCTGTCATAGCTCAGTTATTAAGATTTTTGTCACTCTTGGCAAAGAAAGTATTAAACATAATTTGAAGCTCCGCCCCCATCTTTTATGTCTAGAGATCTTCACGATATTTAGACTATGTGTGCCCCTCAGTTGGATAATGGCTCATGCCAAAGTTTAAGGTAATGGGGTGAATCGTTTAAAAGAAAAAGGCACTAGTTTGAGACCAGCTAATGTCTAAGAATGGGACAAAACTGCACATTAAAAAAATTCATAACAATTTTTCTGTACATCCTAGCACATCACTTCTATTGACTTTTTTGTAGGTCTTGCAGTCCTTCATTTGCCTACAAAGTTTCATAGCTGTAGGGCAAACTAAACAGGATTGACTGTAATCTTTCGACTAATGACTTTTTTTGCAGCCACTAGGTGGCGCTAGCTTTAAACTTGAATATATTTTGTCGATATGTTCAGGAGAATATTTTCATCCAATGTGTGAAATTGTGAGAAGATCAGATCATCTGGGTCAAATTACAGCAACTTTTACTGGACAGATAAAGCTTCGGAATGAAAATGGTCGTAGAGGCCACGCCCATTATCGAAACTTTGTAAAATTTGGTGGAGGTCAGCAGGGTTGTCTAGAGGCTTGTCAGACTTAATTTCAGCGATATTACTTCAAAGGGCTGAGCTAAACACTTAAAAACGTTTAAAAATTGCTATATTTTTGGCTGCCACTAGGTGGCGCTCGCACTATAACAAAAAATACGTTGATAGGTGTATTTCGCATTGGAAACCCATCAAATATATGAAGTTTAGAAAAGATAAGACCATCTGGGACCAAACACAGCAACTTTGTTCGTTTTGGCGAGACATCAGACTGACATTTTAGTTTGCCACTAGATGGCCTTATAAGCAATTGAAGATTTTTTTAAACACTTGTGTTAAGGGCTTGAGTCTCCATGTGTCTGTGAAGTTTCAGATTTTTCTAAGCTTGTAAAGCTGAGTTATAAAGGTTTGTTTCACATGTGGCAAAGTAATCATCAAAGGCATAATATGAAGCCCCGCCCCCAACATATTTGATGGCGGATCATCACAAAAATTTGAACAATTGTGCCTCACAGTCAGATAAAACATCACAGCAAATTTGAAGTCGATCGGGTCAAGCGTTTGGGAGAAAAAAGGAGCAGTTCGGGACCTGCAAATGAGCAAAAACGGGCCAAAGGTGCACATTCAAAAATTCATAACTCTCTTTCTGTACATCTGAGCACATGGCTCGCGCTGACTTTTTTGTAGGGCTCGAGGTCCTACATAAGGATACAAATTTTTGGAGCTCTAGGTCAAACGGGCCGGGAGTGAGAGGCTATTTTCCACTCATAAGGCCATTTTGGGGCCAATTACAGCCACTTTTTTCGTTTTGGCGAGTCATCTGACTTTGAGGTGGCGTGCAGACTATGCCCATTATCGAAAAGTCGTAAAATTTTAAAACCTTTATATTCCATGTTTTAGTGATATTCTGACCAATTTTCATTTGTTTTACTCAAACAGACTGAGCACAATACATGAAAGTGTAAAAAATGACATTTTAATCAACCACTAGGCGGCGCTAGTAGGTATTTAAAAAAACTTTTTTTAAAGGTGTTAAAGACATAAGTTTCCATGTGTCTATGAAGTTTTAGATTTTTTTAAGCGAGTACATCAAAGTTATTAAGGTTTTTGTCCCTCTTGGCGAAGGAAAAATTGAACACATAATTTGAAGCCACGCCCCTATCATATATGCCAGCAGATCTGCACCAAATTTTGCCCACTTGTGCCCCTACGTGTGAATATGGACCACAGCAAATTTGAAGGTGATTGAGTAAAGCGTTTAGGAGAAACAAGGAGCAGTTTGGGACCTGCAAACGTGCAAAAATGGGCCAAAAATGCACATTCAAAAATTCATAACTCTTTTTCTGTACATCTGAGCACATGGCTCGCGCTGACTTTTTTGTAGGTCTCTAGGTCCTACATATGCCTAAAAATTTTCGTAGCTCTAGGTCAAACGGGCCGGGACCAGGTGCACTTTTTCAACCTTAGGTGGCGCTGCAGAGCCATTTTTTTTGCATTGTTTTGGGAAACACAAAAATATCCAATTTTTCACCGGGCCCGACAAATGTGCAAATTTTGGTGACTTTTCGTGCATGTTTAGGCCCTCAAAAATGGAAAAGCGCTGCACAGTAAATAATAATAATAATAATAATAATAATAATAATAATAATCTGGAGAAAAACAAGAGGGCTCTCGCAGCGGTAGCTGCTCGGGCCCTAACTAGAGCTGCAAGCAGCTATAAAGGGCCCTCGCAGACCTGTGCACGTTGGGGTATGAACAGGACGGGGTATGAGCAAGGACTATGAACGATGAAAAAGTAGTTGTAGATCACTTCAGTGCAGGACTCTTATCAAGTTTGTAAAATTTAGAAAAGGTGGGATAGTGTGGGTTGAATTACTGCAGCTTTTATTGTTACAGTTGTGTGACTTTACACTGTAGTATAGGCCACGCTCATTATCGAAACATTGTACTATTTGGTGGAAGGCATTAGGCGTGGCCAATGGCTTTTCAGACATTATTTAAGGGATATCACTTCAAGGAGCTCAGCAGAGTACATACAAATGTAAAGGAATTGCTATATTTTTTGCTGCCACTAGTTGGCTCTCGTACTATGATAAAAAAATAGGCTTGTACGTGTGTTTCACATTGGACACCCATCCCATATACAAAGTTTTGCAAATATCAGATCATCTAGGTCCAATGTCAGAGAAATCTCAGAAAAGAAGACTAGGACAAGCCTAGCTGCTTAAACAGCAAAAAGAGTAACTCAGACCAGCCAAGATTGACTTTTCTATGCCGGCATAGGGAAAAAAGCTTGGGCAAATGTAACTCGTGGGTCTTCCAACGCTAGTTTTCCCACTGCCCAGCCGTCCCCCCCTGGCTTTTATTGAGTAGAAGCATAGCAGATTACAAGACACAACAAAAGAGCCAGCCGGGCGCCACCGGCAGCTGGGCCAAGGTCCCGGCTCACACTTTCGTGCGTCAACAGTTCTATCTAAGGACAGGGTCAAGATGAACTAGGATTGCATAAATGGGTAACAATGAACTAAGAACATAATGATAACAACCTAATATATGATTCCCTTCACATCCAATTACAGCAACTTTTACCGTTTTGGCGAGAAATCGGACTTTGAGCTGGCATAGAGGCCACGTCCTCTATGGAAAAGTCATAAAAGTTGAGAACCTTCATTTTCCACTCTGTCATAGCTTTTTTGACCACTTTTGAGTTCATTTAGTCAAACAGGCATTGCACAGTACATGAAAGTGTAAAAAAGGAGATTTTTGTCCGCCACTGGGTGGTGCTGTAAATGATTTGAAAGTTTATCACATAGCTGTATTATTGCATTACTTTTAAAGGCCCAGGAAAGTTTCAGATGGTTTGAAGCTGTCATAGCTGAGTTATTAAGATTTTTGTCACTCTTGGCGAAGGAAGTATTAAACATAATTTGAAGCTCCGCCCCCATCTTTTATGTCAAGAGATCTTCACGATATTTGGACTATGTGTGCCCCTTATTTGGATAATGATTCATGCCAAAGTTGAAGGTAATGGGGTGAATCGTTTAAGAGAAAAAGGCACTAGTTTGAGACCAGCTAATGTCTAAGAATGGGACAAAACTGCACATTAAAAAAAATCATAACAATTTTTCTGTACATCCTAGCACATCACTTCCATTGACTTTTTTGTAGGTCTTGCAGTCCTTCATTTGCCTACAAAGTTTCATAGCTGTAGGTCAAACCAAACAGGATTGACTGTAATCTTTCGACTAATGACATTTTTTGCAGTCACTAGGTGGCGCTAGCTTTAAACTGGAATATATTTTTGTCTATGTTCAGGAGAATATTTTCATCCAATATGTGAAATTGTGAGAAGATCAGATCATCTGGGTCAAATTACAGCAACTTTTACTGGACAGATAAAGTTTCGGAATGAAAATGGTCGTAGAGGCCACGCCCATTATCGAAACTTCGTAAAATTTGGTGGAGATCAGCAAGGCTGTCTAGAGGCTTTTCAGACTTAATTTCAGCGATATTACTTCAAAGGGCTCAGCTAAACACATAAAAACGTTTAAAAAATGCTATATTTTTGGCTGCCACTAGGTGGTGCTCGCACTATAACAAAAAATACATTGATAAGTGTATTCCGCATTGGAAACCCATCAAATATATGAAGTTTAGAAAAGGTAAGACCATCTGGGACCAAACACAGCAACTTTGTTCGTTTTGGCGAGACATCAGACTGACACTTTTGTTTGCCACTAGATGGCCTTATAAGCAATTGAAGATTTTTTTAAACACTTGTGTTAAGGGCTTGAGTCTCCATGTGTCTGTGAAGTTTCAGATTTTTCTAAGCTTGTAAAGCTGAGTTATAAAGGTTTGTTTCACATGTGGCAAAGTAATCATCAAAGGCATAATATGAAGCCCCGCCCCCAACATATTTGATGGCGGATCATCACAAAAATTTGAACAATTGTGCCTCACAGTCAGATAAAACATCACAGCAAATTTGAAGTCGATCGGGTCAAGCGTTTGGGAGAAAAAAGGAGCAGTTCGGGACCTGCAAATCAGCAAAAACGGGCCAAAAGTGCACATTCAAAAATTCATAACTCTCTTTCTGTACATCTGAGCACATGGCTCGCGCTGACTTTTTTGTAGGGCTCGAGGTCCTACATAAGGCTACAAATTTTTGGAGCTCTAGGTCAAACGGGCCGGGAGTGAGAGGCTATTTTCCACTCATAAGGCCATTTTGGGGCCAATTACAGCCACTTTTTTCGTTTTGGCGAGTCATCTGACTTTGAGGTGGCGTGCAGACTACGCCCATTATCGAAAAGTCGTAAAATTTTAAAACCCTAATATTCCATGTCTTAATGATATTCTGACCAATTTTCACTTGTTTTACTCAAACAGACTGAGCACAATACATGAAAGTGTAAAAAATGACATTTTAATCAACCACTAGGCGGCGCTAGTAGGTATTTAAAAAATTTTTTTTTAAAGGTGTTAAAGACATAAGTTTCCATGTGTCTATGAAGTTTTAGATTTTTTTAAGCTAGTACATCAAAGTTATTAAGGTTTATGTCTCTCTCGGCGAAGGAAAAATTGAACACATAATTTGAAGCCACGCCCCTATCATATATGTCAGCGGATCTGCACCAAATTTTGCCCACTTGTGCCCCTATGTGTGAATATGGACCACAGCAAATTTGAAGGCGATAGAGTAAAGCGTTTAGGAGAAACAAGGAGCAGTTTGGGACCTGCAAAAGTGCAAAAATGGGCCAAAAATGCACATTCAAAAATTCATAACTCTTTTTCTGTACATCTGAGCACATGGCTCGCGCTGACTTTTTTGTAGGTCTCTAGGTCCTACATATGGCTAAAAATTTTCGTAGCTCTAGGTCAAACGGGCCGGGACCAGGTGCACTTTTTCGACCTTAGGTGGCGCTGCAGAGCCATTTTTTTTGCATTGTTTTGGGAAACACAAAAATATCCAATTTTTCACCGGGCCCGACAAATGTGCAAATTTTGGTGACTTTTCGTGCATGTTTAGGCCCTCAAAAATGGAAAAGCGCTGCACAGTAAATAATAATAATAATAATAATAATAATAATAATAATAATCTGGAGAAAAACAAGAGGGCTCTCGCAGCGGTAGCTGCTCGGGCCCTAATAATAAGAACTAGAGCTGCAAGCAGCTATAAAGGGCCCTCGCAGACCTGTGCACGTTGGGGTATGAACAGGCCGGGGTATGAACAAGGAGTATGAACGATGAAAACTTAGTTGTAGATGACTTCAGTGCAGGACTCTTACCAAATATGTAAAATTTAGACAAGGTGGGACAATTTGGGTTGAGTTACTGCAGCTATTATTGTTACAGTTTTGTGACTCTCAATGCCGTATGGGCCACACCCACTGTGGAAACATCGTACTCATTTGTGGAGGGCATAAGGCATGGCCCCTGGCTTTTCAGAAAACATTTAAGGGATATCACTTCAAGGGGCTCAGCAGAGTACATAAAAACGTTAAAGATTTGCTATATTTTTTTCTGCCACTAGGTGGCGCTCGTACTATGAGAAAAAATAGGCTTGTAGTTGTGTTTCACATTGGACTCCCATCCCATATACGAAGTTTTAAAAATATCAGATCGTCTAGGTCCAATTACAGCAACTTTTACCGTTTTCGCGAGACATCGAATTTTGAGTTGGCATAGAGGCCACGCCCTTCATTGAAAAGTCATAAAAGTTGAGAACCTTAATGTTCCAATGTGTCATAGCTTTTCTGACCATTTTTGAGTTTATTTAGTCAAACAGGCATTTCACAGTACATAAAAGTATAAAAAATGAGATGTTAGTCCGCCACTGGGTGGCGCTGTAAATGATTTGAAAGTTTATCACATAGCTGTATTATTGCATTACTTTTAAAGTCCCAGGAAAGTTTCAGATGTTTTGAAGCTGTCATAGCTGAGTTATTAAGATTTTTGTCACTCATGGCAAAGGAAGTATTAAACATAATTTGAAGCTCCGCCCCCATCTTTTATGTCAAGAGATCCTCACGATATTTGGACTATGTGTGCCCCTCAGTTGGATAATGATTCATGCCAAAGTTGAAGGTAATGGGGTGAATCATTTAAGAGAAAAAGGCACTAGTTTGAGACCATCTAATGGTTAAGAATGGGACAAAACTGCACATTAAAAAAATTCATAACAATTTTTCTGTACATCCTAGCACATCACTTCTATTGACATTTTTGTAGGTCTTACAGTCCTTCATTAGCCTACAAAGTTTTATAGCTGTAGGTCAAACCAAACAGGATTGACTGTAATCTTTCGACTAATGACTTTTTTTGCAGCCACTAGGTGGCGCTAGCTTTAAACTGGAATATATTTTTGTCGCTATGTTCAGGATAATATTTTTATCCAATGTGTGAAATTGTGAGAAGATCAGATCATCTGGGTCAAATTACAGCAACTTTTACTGGACAGATAAAGCTTCGGAATGAAAATGGTCGTAGAGACATCGCCCATTATCGAAACTTCGTAAAATTTGGTGGAGGTCAGCAGGGCTGTCTAGAGGCTTTGCAGACTTAATTTCAGCGATATTACATCAAAGGGCTCAGCTAAACACATAAAAACGTTTAAAAAATGCTATATTTTTGGCTGCCACTAGGTGGCGCTCGCACTATAACAAAAAATGCGTTGATAGGTGTATTCTGCATTGGAAACCCATCAAATATATGAAGTTTAGAAAAGGTAAGACCATCTGGGACCAAACACAGCAACTTTGTTCGTTTTGGCGAGACATCAGACTGACACTTTTGTTTGCCACTAGATGGCCTTATAAGCAATTGAAGATTTTTTTAAACACTTGTGTTAAGGGCTTGAGTCTCCATGTGTCTGTGAAGTTTCAGATTTTTCTAAGCTTGTAAAGCTGAGTTATAAAGGTTTGTTTCACATGTGGCAAAGTAATCATCAAAGGCATAATATGAAGCCCCGCCCCCAACATATTTGATGGCGGATCATCACAAAAATTTGAACAATTGTGCCTCACAGTCAGATAAAACATCACAGCAAATTTGAAGTCGATCGGGTCAAGCGTTTGGGAGAAAAAAGGAGCAGTTCGGGACCTGCAAATCAGCAAAAACGGGCCAAAAGTGCACATTCAAAAATTCATAACTCTCTTTCTGTACATCTGAGCACATGGCTCGCGCTGACTTTTTTGTAGGGCTCGAGGTCCTACATAAGGCTACAAATTTTTGGAGCTCTAGGTCAAACGGGCCGGGAGTGAGAGGCTATTTTCCACTCATAAGGCCATTTTGGGGCCAATTACAGCCACTTTTTTCGTTTTGGCGAGTCATCTGACTTTGAGGTGGCGTGCAGACTACGCCCATTATCGAAAAGTCGTAAAATTTTAAAACCCTAATATTCCATGTCTTAATGATATTCTGACCAATTTTCACTTGTTTTACTCAAACAGACTGAGCACAATACATGAAAGTGTAAAAAATGACATTTTAATCAACCACTAGGCGGCGCTAGTAGGTATTTAAAAAAATTTTTTTTAAAGGTGTTAAAGACATAAGTTTCCATGTGTCTATGAAGTTTTAGATTTTTTTAAGCTAGTACATCAAAGTTATTAAGGTTTATGTCTCTCTCGGCGAAGGAAAAATTGAACACATAATTTGAAGCCACGCCCCTATCATATATGTCAGCGGATCTGCACCAAATTTTGCCCACTTGTGCCCCTATGTGTGAATATGGACCACAGCAAATTTGAAGGCGATAGAGTAAAGCGTTTAGGAGAAACAAGGAGCAGTTTGGGACCTGCAAAAGTGCAAAAATGGGCCAAAAATGCACATTCAAAAATTCATAACTCTTTTTCTGTACATCTGAGCACATGGCTCGCGCTGACTTTTTTGTAGGTCTCTAGGTCCTACATATGGCTAAAAATTTTCGTAGCTCTAGGTCAAACGGGCCGGGACCAGGTGCACTTTTTCGACCTTAGGTGGCGCTGCAGAGCCATTTTTTTTGCATTGTTTTGGGAAACACAAAAATATCCAATTTTTCACCGGGCCCGACAAATGTGCAAATTTTGGTGACTTTTCGTGCATGTTTAGGCCCTCAAAAATGGAAAAGCGCTGCACAGTAAATAATAATAATAATAATAATAATAATAACTAGAGCTGCAAGCAGCTATAAAGGGCCCTCGCAGACCTGTGCACGTTGGGGTATGAACAGGTCGGGGTATGAACAAGGACTATGAATGATGAAAAATTTGTTGTAGATCACTTCAGTGCAGGACTATTACCAAATATGTAAAATTTAGACAAGGTGGGACAATGTGTGTGGAGTTACTGCAGCTTTTATTGTTCAAATTTTGTGACTTTCAATGCCATATAGGCCACACCCACTGTCGAAACATTGTACTGATTTGTGGGGGGCATAAGGCATGGCCACTGGCTTTTCAGAAAACATTTAAGGGATATATCACTTCAAGGGGCTCAGCAGAGTACATAAAAACATTAAGGATTTGCTATATTTTTTGCTGCCACTAGGTGGCGCTCGTACTATGATAAAAAATAGGCTTGTAGGTGTGTTTCACATTGGACTCCCATCCCATATATGAAGTTTTGCAAACATCAGATCATCTAGGTCCAATTACAGCAACTTTTACCGTTTTGGGGAGACATCAGACTTTGAGTTTGCATAGAGGCCACACCCTTTAATGAAAAGTCATAAAAGTTGAGAACCTTAATGTTCCAATGTGTCATAGCTTTTCTGACCATTTTTTAGTTCATTTAGTCAAACAGGCATTTCACAGTACATAAAAGTATAAAAAATGATATTTTTGTCCGCCACTGGGTGGCGCTGTAAATGATTTGAAAGTTTATCACATAGCTGTATTATTGCATTACTTTTAAAGGCCCAGGAAAGTTTCAGATGGTTTGAAGCTGTCATAGCTGAGTTATTAAGATTTTTGTTACTCTTGGCAAAGGAAGTATTAAACATAATTTGAAGCTCCGCCCCCATCTTTTATGTCAAGAGATCTTCACGATATTTGGACTATGTGTGCCCCTCAGTTGGATAATGATTCATGCCAAAGTTGAAGGTAATGGGGTGAATCATTTAAGAGAAAAAGGCACTAGTTTGAGACCAGCTAATGTCTAAGAATGGGACAAAACTGCACATTAAAAAAATTCATAACAATTTTTCTGTACATCCTAGCACATCACTTGTATTGACTTTTTTGTAGGGCATGCAGTCCTTCATTTGCCTACAAAGTTTCATAGCTGTAGGTCAAACCAAACAGGATTGACTGTAATCGTTCGACTAATGACATTTTTTGCAGCCACTAAGTGGCGCTAGCTTTAAACTGGAATATATTTTTGTCGATATGTTCAGGAGAATATTTTCATCCAATGTGTGAAATTGTGAGAAGATCAGATCATCTGGGTAAAATTACAGCAACTTTTACTGGACAGATAAAAATTCGGAATGAAAATGGCCGTAGAGGCCACACCCATTATCGAAACTTCGTAAAATTTGGTGGAGGTCAGCAGGGCTGTCTAGAGGCTTTTCAGACTTAATTTCAGCGATATTACTTCAAAGGGCTCAGCTAAACACATAAAAATGTTTAAAAAATGCTATATTTTTGGCTGCCACTAGGTGGCGCTCGCACTATAACAAAAAATACGTTAATAGGTGTATTCCGCATTGGAAACCCATCAAATATATGAAGTTTAGAAAAGATAAGCCCATCTGGGACCAAACACAGCAACTTTGTTCGTTTTGGCGAGACATCAGACTGACATTTTTGTTTGCCACTAGATGGCTTTATAAGCAATTGAAGATTTTTTTAAACACTTGTGTTAAGGGCTTGAGTCTTCATGTGTCTGTGAATTTTCAGATTTTTCCAAGCTTGTAAAGCTGAGTTATAAAGGTTTGTTTCACATGTGGCAAAGTAATCATCAAAGGCATAATATAAAGCCCCGCCCCCAACATATTTGATGGCGGATCATCACAAAAATGTGAACAATTGTGCCTCACAGTCAGATAAAACATCACAGCAAATTTGAAGTCGATCAGGTCAAGGGTTTGGGAGAAAAAAGGAGCAGTTCGGGACCTGCAAATGAGCAAAAACGGGCCAAAGGTGCACATTCAAAAATTCATAACTCTCTTTCTGTACATCTGAGCATATGGCTCGCGCTGACTTTTTTGTAGGGCTCGAGGTCCTACATAAGTCTACAAATTTTTGGAGCTCTAGGTCAAACGGGCCGGGAGTGAGAGGCTATTTTCCACTCATAAGGCCATTTTGGGGCCAATTACAGCCACTTTTTTCGTTTTGGCGAGTCATCTGACTTTGAGGTGGCGTGCAGACTACGCCCATTATCGAAAAGTCGTAAAATTTTAAAGCCTTAATATTCCATGTCTTAATGATATTCTGACCAATTTTCATTTGTTTTACTCAAACAGACTGAGCACAATACATGAAAGTGTAAAAAATGACATTTTAATCAACCACTAGGCGGCGCTAGTAGGTATTTGAAAAAACTTTTTTCAAAGGTGTTAAAGACATAAGTTTCCATGTGTCTATGAAGTTTTAGATTTTTTTAAGCTAGTACATCAAAGTTATTAAGGTTTATGTCCCTCTTGGCGAAGGAAAAATACAACACATAATTTGAAGCCACGCCCCTATCATATATGCCAGCGGATCTGCACCAAATTTTGCCCACTTGTGCCCCTATGTGTGAATATGGACCACAGCAAATTTGAAGGTGATTGAGTAAAGCGTTTAGGAGAAACAAGGAGCAGTTTGGGACCTACAAACGTGCAAAAATGGGCCAAAAATGCACATTCAAAAATTCATAACTCTTTTTCTGTACATCTGAGCACATGGCTCGCGCTGACTTTTTTGTAGGTCTCTAGGTCCTACATATGCCTAAAAATTTTCGTAGCTCTAGGTCAAACGGGCCGGGACCAGGTGCACTTTTTCAACCTTAGGTGGCGCTGCAGAGCCATTTTTTTTGCATTGTTTTGGGAAACACAAAAATATCAAATTTTTCACCGGGCCCGACAAATGTGCAAATTTTGGTGACTTTTCGTGCATGTTTAGGCCCTCAAAAATGGAAAAGCGCTGCACAGTAAATAATAATAATAATAATAATAATAATAATAATAATCTGGAGAAAAACAAGAGGGCTCTCGCAGCGGTAGCTGCTCGGGCCCTAATAACTAGAGCTGCAAGCAGCTATAAAGGGCCCTCGCAGACCTGTGCACGTTGTGGTATGAACAGGTCGGGGTATGAACAAGGACTATGAATGATGAAAAAGTAGTTGTAGATCCCTTCAGTGCAGGACTCTTACCAAATATGTAAAATTTAGACAAGGTGGGACAATGTGTGTGGAGTTACTGCAGCTTTTATTGTTCCAATTTTGTGACTTTCAATGCCATATAGGCCACACCCACTGTCGAAACATTGTACTGATTTGTGGGGGGCATAAGGCATGGCCACTGGCTTTTCAGAAAACATTTAGGGGTTTCACTTCAAGGGGCTCAGCAGAGTACATAAAAACATTAAGGATTTGCTATATTTTTTGCTGCCACTAGGTGGCGCTCGTACTATGATAAAAAATAGGCTTGTAGGTGTGTTTCACATTGGACTCCCATCCCATATATGAAGTTCTGCAAACATCAGATCATCTAGGTCCAATTACAGCAACTTTTACCGTTTTGGGGAGACATCAGACTTTGAGTTTGCATAGAGGCCACGCCCTTTAATGAAAAGTCATAAAAGTTGAGAACCTTAATATTCCAATGTGGCATAGCTTTTATGACCATTTTTGAGTTCATTTAGTCAAACAGGCATTTCACAGTACATAAAAGTATAAAAAATGAGATTTTTGTCCGCCACTGGGTGGCGCTGTAAATGATTTGAAAGTTTATCACATAGCTGTATTATTGCATTACTTTTAAAGGCCCAGGAAAGTTTCAGATGGTTTGAAGCTGTCATAGCTGAGTTATTAAGATTTTTGTCACTCTTGGCAAAGGAAGTATTAAACATAATTTGAAGCTCCGCCCCCATCTTTTATGTCTAGAGATCTTCACGATATTTGGACTATGTGTGCCCCTCAGTTGGATAATGATTCATGCCAAAGTTGAAGGTAATGGGGTGAATCGTTTAAGAGAAAAAGGCACTAGTTTGAGACCAGCTAATTTCTAAGAATGGGACAAAACTGCACATTAAAAAAATTCATAACAATTTTTCTGTACATCCTAGCACATCACTTCTTTTGACTTTTTTGTAGGTCTTGCAGTCCTTCATTTGCCTACAAAGTTTCATAGCCGTAGGTCAAACCAAACAGGATTGACTGTAATCTTTCGACTAATGACATTTTTTGCAGCCACTAGGTGGCGCTAGCTTTAAACTGGAATATATTTTTGTCGATATGTTCAGGAGAATATTTTCATCCAATGTGTGAAATTGTGAGAAGATCAGATCATCTGGGTCAAATTACAGCAACTTTTACTGGACAGATAAAGCTTCGGAATGAAAATGGTCGTAGAGGCCACGCCCATTATCGAAACTTCGTAAAATTTGGTGGAGGTCAGCAGGGCTGTCTAGAGGCTTAGCAGACCTAATTTCAGCGATATTAGATCAAAGGGCTCAGCTAAACACATAAAAACGTTTAAAAAATGCTATATTTTTGGCTGCCACTAGGTGGCGCTCGCACTATAACAAAAAATACGTTGTTAGGTGTATTCCACATTGGAAACCCATCAAATATATGAAGTTTAGAAAAGATAAGACCATCTGGGACCAAACACAGCAACTTTTTTCGTTTTGGCGAGACATCAGACTGACATTTTTGTTTGCCACTAGATGGCCTTATAAGCAATTGAATATTTTTTTAAACACTTGTGTTAAAGGCTTGAGTCTCCATGTGTCTGTGAAGTTTCAGTTTTTTCTAAGCTTGTAAAGCTGAGTTATAAAGGTTTGTTTCACATGTGGCAAAGTAATCATCAAAGGCATAATATAAAGCCCCGCCCCCAACATATTTGATGGCGGATCATCACAAAAATTTGAACAATTGTGCCTCACAGTCAGATAAAACATCACAGCAAATTTGAAGTCGATCGGGTCAAGCGTTTGGGAGAAAAAAGGAGCAGTTCGGGACCTGCAAATGAGCAAAAACGGGCCAAAAGTGCACATTCAAAAATTCATAACTCTCTTTCTGTACATCTGAGCACATGGCTCGCGCTGACTTTTTTGTAGGGCTCGAGGTGCTGCATAAGGCTACAAATTTTTGGAGCTCTAGGTCAAACGGGCCGGGAGTGAGAGGCTATTTTCCACGCATAAGGCCATTTTGGGGCCAATTACAGCCACTTTTTTCGTTTTGGCGAGTCATCTGACTTTGAGGTGGCGTGCAGACTACGCCCATTATCGAAATGTCGTAAAATTTTAAAACCTTAATATTCCATGTCTTAATGATATTCTGACCAATTTTCACTTGTTTTACTCAAACAGACTGAGCACAATACATGAAAGTGTAAAAATTTACATTTTAATCAACCACTAGGCGGCGCTAGTAGGTATTGAAAAAAACTTTTTTCAAATGTGTTAAAGACATAAGTTTTCATGTGTCTATGAAGTTTTAGATTTTTTTAAGCTAGTACATCAAAGTTATTAAGGTTTATGTCACTCTTGGCGAAGGAAAAATTGAACACATAATTTGAAGCCACGCCCCTATCATATATGTCAGCGGATCTGCACCAAATTTTGCCCACTTGTGCCCCTATGTGTGAATATGGACCACAGCAAATTTGAAGGCGATTGAGTAAAGCATTTAGGAGAAACAAGGAGCAGTTTGGGACCTGCAAACGTGCAAAAATGGGCCAAAAGTGCACATTCAAAAAATCATAACTCTTTTTCTGTACATCTGAGCACATGGCTCGCGCTGACTTTTTTGTAGGTCTCTAGGTCCTACATATGCCTAAAAATTTTCGTAGCTCTAGGTCAAACGGGCCGGGACCAGGTGCACTTTTTGGACCTTAGGTGGCGCTGCAGAGCCATTTTTTTTGCATTGTTTTGGGAAACACAAAAATATCCAATTTTTCATCGGGCCCGACAAATGTGCAAATTTTGGTGACTTTTCGTGCATGTTTAGGCCCTCAAAAATGGAAAAGCGCTGCACAGTAAATAATAATAATAATAATAATAATAACTAGAGCTGCAAGCAGCTATAAAGGGCCCTCGCAGACCTGTGCACGTTGGGGTATGAACAGGTCGGGGTATGAACAAGGACTATGAACAATGAAATAGTAGTTGTAGATGACTTCAGTGCAGGACTCTTACCAAATATGTAAAATTTAGACAAGGTGGGACAATGTGGGTGGAGTTACTGCAGCTTTTATTGTTCCAATTTTGTGACTTTCAATGCCATATAGGCCACACCCACTGTCGAAACATCGTACTGATTTGTGGAGGGCATAAGGCATGGCCACTGGCTTTTCAGAAAACATTTAAGGGATATCACTTCAAGGGGCTCAGCAGAGTACATAAAAATATTAAGGATTTGCTATATTTTTGGCTGCCACTAGGTGGCGCTCGTACTATGATAAAAATCAGACTTGTAGGTGTGTTTCACATTGGACTCCCATCCCATATACGAAGTTTAAAAAATACAAGATCGTCTAGGTCCAATTACAGCAACTTTTACCGTTTTTGCGAGACATGGGATTTTGAGTTGGCATAGAGGCAACGCCCTTTATTGAAAAGTCATAAAAGTTGAGAACCTTAATGTTCCAATGTGTCATAGCTTTTCTGACCATTTTTGAGTTCATTTAGTCAAACAGGCATTTCACAGTACATAAAAGTATAAAAAATGAGATTTTTGTCCGCCACTGGGTGGCGCTGTAAATGATTTGAAAGTTTATCACATAGCTAAATTATTGCATTACTTTTAAAGGCCCAGGAAAGTTTCAGATGGTTTGAAGCTGTCATAGCTGAGTTATTAAGATTTTTGTCACTCTCTGCAAAGGAAGTATTAAACATAATTTGAAGCTCGGCCCGCATCTTTTATGGCAAGAGATCTTGACGATATTTGGCCTATGTGTGCCCCTCAGTTGGATAATGATTCATGCCAAAGTTGAAGGTAATGGGGTGAATCGTTTAAGAGAAAAAGACTCTAGTTTGAGACCAGCTAACGTCTAACAATGGGACAAAACTGCACATTGAAAAAATTCAAAACAATTTTTCTCTACATCCTAGCACATCACTTCTATTGACTTTTTTGTAGGTCTTGCAGTCCTTCATTTGCCTACAAAGTTTCATAGCTGTAGGTCAAACCAAACAGGATTGACTGTAATCTTTCGACTAATGAAATTTTTTGCAGCCACTAGGTGGCGCTAGCTTTAAACTGGAATGTATTTTTGTCGATATGTTCAGGAGAATATTTTCATCCAATGTGTGAAATTGTGAGAAGATCAGATCATCTGGGTCAAATTACAGCAATTTTTACTGGACAGATAAAGCTTCTGAATGAAAATGGTCGTAGAGGCCACGCCCATTATCGAAACTTCGTAAAATTTGGTGGAGGTCAGCAAGGCTGTCTAGAGGCTTTTCAGACTTAATTTCAGCGATATTACTTCAAAGGGCTCAGCTAAACACATAAAAACGTTTAAAAAATGCTATATTTTTGGCTGCCACTAGGTGGCACTCGCACTATAACAAAAAATACGTTGATAGGTGTATTCCGCATTGGAAACTCATTAAATATATGAAGTTTAGAAAAGATAAGACTATCTGGGACCAAACACAGCAACTTTGTTCGTTTTTGCGAGACATCAGACTGACATTTTTGTTTGCCACTAGATGGCCTTATAAGCAATTGAAGATTTTTTTAAACACTTGTGTTAAGGGCTTAAGTTTCTATGTGTCTGTGAAGTTTCAGATTTTTCCAAGCTTGTAAAGCTGAGTTATAAAGGTTTGTTTCACATGTGGCAAAGTAATCATCAAAGGCATAATATAAAGCCCCGCCCCCAACATATTTGTTGGCGGATCGTCACAAAAATTTGAACAATTGTGCCTCACAGTCAGATAAAACATCACAGCAAATTTGAAGTCGATCGGGTCAAGCGTTTGGGAGAAAAAAGGAGCAGTTCGGGACCTGCAAATGAGCAAAAACGGGCCAAAAGTGCACATTCAAAAATTCATAACTCTCTTTCTGTACATCTGAGCATATGGCTCGCGCTGACTTTTTTGTAGGGCTCGAGGTCCTACATAAGGCTACAAATTTTTGGAGCTTTAGGTCAAACGGGCCGGGAGTGAGAGGCTATTTTCCACTCATAAGGCCATTTTGGGGCCAATTTCAGCCACTTTTTTCGTTTTGGCGAGTCATCTGACTTTGAGGTGGCGTGCAGACTACGCCCATTATCGAAAAGTCGTAAAATTTTAAAACCTTAATATTCCATGTCTTAATGATATTCTGACCAATTTTCATTTGTTTTACTCAAACAGACTGAGCACAATACATGAAAGTGTAAAAAATGACATTTTAATCAACCACTAGGCGGCGCTAGTAGGTATTTAAAAAAACTTTTTTCAAAGGTGTTAAAGACATAAGTTTCCATGTGTCTATGAAGTTTTAGATTTTTTTAAGCTAGTACATCAAAGTTATTAAGGTTTATGTCACTCTTGGCGAAGGAAAAATTGAACACATAATTTGAAGCCACGCCCCTATCATATATGTCAGCGGATCTGCACCAAATTTTGCCCACTTGTGCCCCTATGCGTGAATATGGACCACAGCAAATTTGAAGGCGATTGAGTAAAGCGTTTAGGAGAAACAAGGAGCAGTTTGGGACCTGCAAACGTGCAAAAATGGGCCAAAAATGCACATTCAAAAAATCATAACTCTTTTTCTGTACATCTGAGCACATGGCTCGCGCTGACTTTTTTGTAGGTCTCTAGGTCCTACATATGCCTAAAAATTTTCGTAGCTCTAGGTCAAACGGGCCGGGACCAGGTGCACTTTTTCGACCTTAGGTGGCGCTGCAGAGCCATTTTTTTTGCATTGTTTTGGGAAACACAAAAATATCCAATTTTTCACCGGGCCCGACAAATGTGCAAATTTTGGTGACTTTTCGTGCATGTTTAGGCCCTCAAAAATGGAAAAGCGCTGCACAGTAAATAATAATAATAATAATAATAATAATAATAATAATAATAATAATAATAATAATCCGGAGAAAAACAAGAGGGCTCTCGCAGCGGTAGCTGCTCGGGCCCTAATAATAATAATCTGGAGAAAAACAAGAGGGCTCTCGCAGCGGTAGCTGCTCGGGCCCTAATAATAAGAACTAGAGCTGCAAGCAGCTATAAAGGGCCCTCGCAGACCTGTGCACGTTGGGGTATGAACAGGCCGGGGTATGAACAAGGAGTATGAACGATGAAAACTTAGTTGTAGATGACTTCAGTGCAGGACTCTTACCAAATATGTAAAATTTAGACAAGGTGGGACAATTTGGGTTGAGTTACTGCAGCTATTATTGTTACAGTTTTGTGACTCTCAATGCCGTATGGGCCACACCCACTGTGGAAACATCGTACTCATTTGTGGAGGGCATAAGGCATGGCCCCTGGCTTTTCAGAAAACATTTAAGGGATATCACTTCAAGGGGCTCAGCAGAGTACATAAAAACGTTAAAGATTTGCTATATTTTTTTCTGCCACTAGGTGGCGCTCGTACTATGAGAAAAAATAGGCTTGTAGTTGTGTTTCACATTGGACTCCCATCCCATATACGAAGTTTTAAAAATATCAGATCGTCTAGGTCCAATTACAGCAACTTTTACCGTTTTCGCGAGACATCGAATTTTGAGTTGGCATAGAGGCCACGCCCTTCATTGAAAAGTCATAAAAGTTGAGAACCTTAATGTTCCAATGTGTCATAGCTTTTCTGACCATTTTTGAGTTTATTTAGTCAAACAGGCATTTCACAGTACATAAAAGTATAAAAAATGAGATGTTAGTCCGCCACTGGGTGGCGCTGTAAATGATTTGAAAGTTTATCACATAGCTGTATTATTGCATTACTTTTAAAGTCCCAGGAAAGTTTCAGATGTTTTGAAGCTGTCATAGCTGAGTTATTAAGATTTTTGTCACTCATGGCAAAGGAAGTATTAAACATAATTTGAAGCTCCGCCCCCATCTTTTATGTCAAGAGATCCTCACGATATTTGGACTATGTGTGCCCCTCAGTTGGATAATGATTCATGCCAAAGTTGAAGGTAATGGGGTGAATCATTTAAGAGAAAAAGGCACTAGTTTGAGACCATCTAATGGTTAAGAATGGGACAAAACTGCACATTAAAAAAATTCATAACAATTTTTCTGTACATCCTAGCACATCACTTCTATTGACATTTTTGTAGGTCTTACAGTCCTTCATTAGCCTACAAAGTTTTATAGCTGTAGGTCAAACCAAACAGGATTGACTGTAATCTTTCGACTAATGACTTTTTTTGCAGCCACTAGGTGGCGCTAGCTTTAAACTGGAATATATTTTTGTCGCTATGTTCAGGATAATATTTTTATCCAATGTGTGAAATTGTGAGAAGATCAGATCATCTGGGTCAAATTACAGCAACTTTTACTGGACAGATAAAGCTTCGGAATGAAAATGGTCACAGAGGCCACGCCCATTATCGAAACTTCGTAAAATTTAATGGAGGTCAGCAAGGCTCTCTAGAGGCTTGTCAGACTTAATTTCAGCAATATTACTTCAAAGGGCTCAGCTAAACACATAAAAACGTTTAAAAAATGCTATAGTTTTGGCTGCCACTAGGTGGCGCTCACACTATAGCAAAAAATAAGTTGATAGGTGTATTCCGCATTGGGAATCCATCAAATATGTAATGTTTAGAAAAGATAAGACCATCTGGGTCCAAATACAGCAATTTTGTTCGTTTTCGCGAGAAATCAGACTGACATTTTTGTTTGCCACTAGGTGGCCTTATAAGCAATTTAAGATTTTTTTAAACACATGTGTTCAGGGCTTGAGTCTTTATGTGTCTGTGAAGTTTCAGATTTTTCCAAGCTTGGAAAGCTGAGTTATAAAGGTTTGTTTCACATGTGGCAAAGTAATCATCAAAGGCTTAATATGAAGCCCCGCCCCCAACATATTTGTTGGCGGATCGTCACGAAAATTTGAACAATTGTGCCTCACAGTCAGATAAAACATCACAGCAAATTTGAAGTCGATCGGGTCAAGCGTTTGGGAGAAAAAAGGAGCAGTTCGGGACCTGCAAATGAGCAAAAACGGGCCAAAGGTGCACATTCAAAAATTCATAACTCTCTTTCTGTACATCTGAGCATATGGCTCACGCTGACTTTTTTGTAGGGCTTGAGGTCCTACATAAGGCTACAAATTTTTGTAGCTCTAGGTCAAATGGGCCGGGAGTAAGAGGCTATTTTCCACTCATAAGGCCATTTTGGGGCCAATTACAGCCACTTTTTTCGTTTTGGCGAGTCATCTGACTTTGAGGTGGCGTGCAGACTACGCCCATTATCAAAAAGTCGTAAAAATTTAAAACCTTAATATTCCATGTCTTATTGATATTCTGACCAATTTTCATTTGTTTTACTCAAACAGACTGAGCACAATACATGAGAGTGTAAAAAATGACATTTTAATCAACCACTAGGCGGCGCTAGTAGGTATGTAAAAAAACTTTTTTTTAAAGGTGTTAAAGACATAAGTTTCCATGTGTCTATGAAGTTTTAGATTTTTTTAAGCTAGTACATCAAAGTTACTAAGGTTTTTGTCCCTCTTGGCGAAGGAAAAATTGAACACATAATTTGAAGCCACGCCCCTATCATATATGTCAGCGGATCTGCACCAAATTTTGTCCAATTGTGCCCCTATGTGTGAATATGGACCACAGCAAATTTGAAGGCGATTGAGTAAAGCGTTTAGGAGAAACAAGGAGCAGTTTGAGACCTGCAAACGTGCAAAAATGGGCCAAAAATGCACATTCAAAAATTCATAACTCTTTTTCTGTACATCTGAGCACATGGCTCGCGCTGACTTTTTTGTAGGTCTCTAGGTCCTACATATGCCAAAAATTTTTCGTAGCTCTAGGTCAAACGGGCCGGGACCAGGTGCACTTTTTCGACCTTAGGTGGCGCTGCAGAGCCATTTTTTTTGCATTGTTTTGGGAAACACAAAAATATCCAATTTTTCACCGGGCCCGACAAATGTGCAAATTTTGGTGACTTTTCGTGCATGTTTAGGCCCTCAAAAATGGAAAAGCGCTGCACAGTAAATAATAATAATAATAATAATAATAATAAGAATAAGAATAATAATCTGGAGAAAAACAAGAGGGCTCTCGCAGCGGTAGCTGCTCGGGCCCTAATAATAATCTGGAGAAAAACAAGAGGGCTCTCGCAGCGGTAGCTGCTCGGGCCCTAATAATCCGGAGAAAAACAAGAGGGCTCTCGCAGCGGTAGCTGCTCGGGCCCTAATAATCTGGAGAAAAACAAGAGGGCTCTCACAGCGGTAGCTGCTCGGGCCCTAATAATAATAAGAATAATAATCTGGAGAAAAACAAGAGGGCTCTCGCAGCGGTAGCTGCTCGGGCCCTAATAATAAGAATAATAATCTGGAGAAAAACAAGAGGGCTCTCGCAGCGGTAGCTGCTCGGGCCCTAATAATAATAATCTGGAGAAAAACAAGAGGGCTCTCGCAGCGGTAGCTGCTCGGGCCCTAATAATAATAAAAATAATAATCTGGAGAAAAACAAGAGGGCTCTCGCAGCGGTAGCTGCTCGGGCCCTAATAATCTGGAGAAAAACAAGAGGGCTCTCGCAGCGGTAGCTGCTCGGGCCCTAATAATAATAATAATAATAATAATAATAATAATAATCCGGAGAAAAACAAGAGGGCTCTCGCAGCGGTAGCTGCTCGGGCCCTAATAATCTGGAGAAAAACAAGAGGGCTCTCGCAGCGGTAGCTGCTCGGGCCCTAATAATCTGGAGAAAAACAAGAGGGCTCTCGCAGCGGTAGCTGCTCGGGCCCTAATAATAATAATAATAATCCGGAGAAAAACAAGAGGGCTCTCGCAGCGGTAGCTGCTCGGGCCCTAATAATAATAATAATAATAATAATAAGAAGAAGAAGAAGAAGAAGAAGAAGAAGAAGAAGAATCTGGAGAAAAACAAGAGGGCTCTCGCAGCAGTAGCTGCTCGGGCCCTAATAATAATAATCTGGAGAAAAACAAGAGGGCTCTCGCAGCGGTAGCTGCTCGGGCCCTAATAATAATAATAAGAATAATAATCTGGAGAAAAACAAGAGGGCTCTCGCAGCGGTAGCTGCTCGGGCCCTAATAATACTAATAATAATAATCTGGAGAAAAACAAGAGGGCTCTCGCAGCGGTAGCTGCTCGGGCCCTAATAATAATAATAATAATAATAATAATAATAATAATCCGGTGAAAAACAAGAGGGCTTTCGCAGCGGTAGCTGCTCGGGCCCTAATAATAAGAATAATAATCTGGAGAAAAACAAGAGGGCTCTCGCAGCGGTAGCTGCTCGGGCCCTAATAATAACTAGAGCTGCAAGCAGCTATAACGGGCCCTCGCAGACATGAGCACGTTGAAGGATGAACAGTTCCGAGGTATGAACAAATTTGGGTATGAATGTATTTGTGCATTTGCAGGCGAACTGTAGAGATCAATGTTCTAGAAAAGGTAACATTTTTATTCGCATTTGTCCAACGGGCTCAACTAAGTAATTGGAATCGCAAACTTGGTTATATATTTTCTGCCACGAGGTGATTCTAGCACTACGATGGAATATATGTTTGTTGATGTCTGAAGGAATTGACTTTCAATCAACGTGTGAGGTCGTGAAGATGAGATCATCTGGGACAAACTACATCAGCATTTACTGTTACAATAAATGGATGAGCACTGCTGAATAGGCCATGGCCATGATCAAAACATCGTAATATTTGATGGAAGAAATTAAGCGTTTCTGAAGGCCTGTCTGAAAAAACTTCAGTGATATTACTTTGACAGGCTCAACAAGGTACCTATAAATGAAAATGTAATTTTTTGCTGCCACCAATTGGCGCCCGCACTACGAGCAAAAAAAGTGTGTTTAGCATTGTACTCCCAAAATGAAATTTAGAGAAGATCATCTTGGTCCAATTACATTGTTTTACCAGTCTGGCTAGACATCGGACTTTGAGGCGGTGTAAAGGCCAGGCCCAAATTTGAAGTCATGAAACTTGAGATTCATAATGTTCGCTTTGTCTCAATATTCTCCTGGCTAATTTTCTGTGAATTTGTTGAAAGCAGCAAAGCAGAGAACATGAAAGTGTAAAAACTATCTCTTTTATCTGGCACCAGGTGTCGCTATTGCTACCATTAAATTGCTCAAACAGGATCAGCACAGTGCAAAAACTTAAATATTAAGGTTTATAACACTGGTAGCATAGGAAATATGATTCAAGTATTTGGAAGCCCTGCCCCCATCATATAGGTTAGCCAATCTTGATGAAATTTTGCCCAATGGTGCCACTCTGTCAGGTAATGGAGCACCTCAAATGTGAAGTTGATCGGGTCAAGGGTTTTGGTACCGAAAAATGTACAAAATTGGGCCAAATGGTACATTCAACAGTTGGTAATTCTGGTTCTGTACATCCTAACATATGGCGCTCTATGATGTTTTTGTAAGTCTTGAGGTCTTACATATACATATAAAATTTCGTAGCTCTAGGTCAAACGGGTCAGAACTGACTCTCGTTTCATAATCACCTGGGCTCAATTACAGTAAGTTTAGATGACTTGAGCAAACTCCGAATTTGGGGTTGCATACAGACCACCCACTTTATCACAAAGTCATAAAATTTGGATACCTTTAATCTCTAAGTCTCAATGGGTTTCGGACAAATCTTCAGTACATTAACTCTGACGGGCTTAGCACAACACATAAAAGTTTAAAAATGGACATTTTTGTCTGTGACTAGGTGGGGCTATAATTAAGTTGATATTCAACCATGCAGATATTTTAAAGCTTTGACTAGTAAAATTACTGTAAAGTTTCAGATTTTTTCAAGCTTGCAAATTGGAGTTATTAGGGTTTTTGTTGCTCGTGGCGAACAAAATTTGAGTTTGAAACATGTATTTTGAAGCCCCACCCCCATCATATATGATAGCCGATCATCACAAAATTTTGCCTAAGTGTTCTCCTATGTCAGAAAATGGAGCACGCCAAATGTGAAGTTGATCGGGTCAAGGGTTTTGGTACCGAAAAATGTACAATATTCTGGTTCTGTACATGCTAACATATGGCGCTTGATATTGTTTTTGTAGGTCTTGAGGTCCTACATATGCTTAAAAAATTTCGTAGCTCTAGGTCGGAAGGGGCTGCCGTTTTAAAGATCATATGGGCAAGTTTTGCTGATTTGGGAAAACTCTGACTTTGAGGTGGCATACAGACCACCCCCTTTATTATAAAGTCGTAAAATTTGAAAACCCATTTTCTCTAAGTCTCGAAGCTATTCGGACAAATTTTCAGTTCATTTACTTTTATGGGCTTTGCGCAATACATGAAAATTTAAAAAATGACATTTTTGCCTCTAACTAGGTGGCGCTGTAATTAATTTGAAAATATATCATGAAGATATTTTAAGGACATAACTAGTAAATTTTCTGTAAAGTTTCAGATTTTTTTAAAGCTTGCACATTGGAGTTATTAAGGTTTTTGTTGCTCATGGCGACGGAAATTTGAAACACATAATTTAAAGCCCCGCCCCCCAAAATTTTGCTTAGTTGTGGTCCTATGGCTGATAATGAAGCATGCCAAATATAAAGTTGATCGGGTCAACATTTTAGGAGCTATTAAGAGGAATTTGGCACCTGCAAACATCCAAAAACGGTCGAAAAATGCAGATAAAAAAATTCATATCTCTGGTTCTATACATCCTAGCACATGGCCTGAAAAATTTCATAGGTCTAGGTGAAACTGGCCGTTACCCAGGAGAAGTGTTCGACTCTAGGTGGCGCTAAAAATCAATATTTTACATTTTATGTATGAAAACACAAATATACCAAATTTTACAGCAGGCCCGATGAGTGTGCGAATTTTGGTGACTTTTCGTGCATGTTTATGCCCTCAAAAATGCGATTCATTCGGGAGAAGAATAATGATAATAATCCGGAGAGGAACAATAGGGACCTCGCAGCGGTCGCTGCTCGGGCCCTAATAATCCGGAGAGGAACAATAGGGACCTCGCAGTGGTCGCTGCTCGGGCCCTAATAATCTGGGGAACCTCACAGTTCAATTTCAGCCCGCTCCATTCTTTTTTTGCATGTTCTCTCTGTGCCTGTGTGGGCTCTTGCTGGGCAATACGGCTTCCTTCCACAATCAAAAACATGCATGGAAGGTGGATTGGACATACTAAATTGTCCTGAGGTGTGATTGGAGTTGTGAATGGTTGTCATCCTTATGTGCCTTACAAATGGTTGACAACCAATTCAGAGCGTCCCCCACCTACTGCCCATAGACAGCTGGGATAGACACCAGTAAGTCAGCGACCCCAGGGAAGATAAGCGGCTATGGAAAATCGATGGATAGATAAGATAATACAAATGCAATTTTTTTTTGGGAAAAAAAAAAAAGCACAGAACAACCTCCAAAAGAAATTAAAGGAAAACTGCAAGATCAAGGTACATGGTTTGTCATTGAGCTGGAGTGGACTCTTTCCAAAATGGTCAATGAGAGCACCACTGTAGAAAATAATTTTTTTATAATACTGACAAATTTAAACTGGCAATTAACATATTGTCAGTGAGAAATTCCTATGATTACATGAGGAAGGAATAGAACTTTTTGGCAAGACCCATTAGCTCTGTATTCAGACAAGTTTCTGTGACATGTTTCTGTGAAACATGGAGGAGGGTCTGTTATGTTATGCTCTCGCTTGTCTCCATCTGGCAAAGGCTGCCTTGAATCTGTGCAAGGTCAAATGAAATCTCAAGACTATAAAGTTATTGTAGAGAGAAATGTCCTGACAAGTGTCAGAAAGCTGAAGAATGGCTAAGAGCCAAAGCACATGTATAGCTTCCCACTGAGAATACACATCAACAGGAAACAGTAAATGAATGGACACTTTCTTCTGAGAGATGTATTGATTTGTATACATAGAAGCAAGCATCATATGTGTAACATGTTTCCAGCACTATATTTCACATATATTTTCTTTGTCTCTAATCGTATTTTTGATTTCACTAGGTTTGACGTGCTCATTCCAGCTCTATGATGACATCATGGTGTCTGTTTTATGTTAAGCTTCCTTCAGATGCTCCTCAATGTTGCTTACAACTGGTTGTCAGAGAAATCTCAGAAAAGAAGACTAGGACAAGCCTAGCTGCTTAAACAGCAAAAAGAGTAACTTAGACCAGCCAAGATTGACTTTTCTATGCCGGCATAGGGAAAAACAGCTTGGGCAAATGTAACTCGTGGGTCTTCCAACGCTAGTTTTTCCACTGCCCAGCCGTTCCCCCCTGGCTTTTATTGAATAGAAGCATAGCAGATTACAAGACACAACAAAAGAGCCAGCCGGGCGCCACCGGCAGCTGGGCCAAGGTCCCGGCTCACACTTTCGTGCGTCAACAGTTCTATCTAAGGACAGGGTCAAGATGAACTAGGATTGCATAAATGGGTAACAATGAACTAAGCTCATAATGATAACAACCTAATATATGATTCCCTTCACACTGGTCAAATTCATATATCCTTTAAAAAGTTTAGGTGGCACATGTCAAACCTGTCAGCCTGTAAATTTCAATCGTCAGAGGGGGGAATATATATATATATATATATATATATATATATATAGCAAGAAACTATTAGGAAGTATAGTACATAAAACACTCAATTGAAATCACCTACATTGTTTTCTTGAATTTTATCTCTCCGTTAATTTTAAAAAAGGGCCCATTGAGTCTAAGTGCACTTGAAGGAAGCATGCTCTCTGACTTTCTGAAGACAGAGATCCAAACAAATGGGTGTTATTAGCACAGATGTTTTTTTTGTCCCATAATTCATACGATAGCTGGAAAACAATATTGAGCATTGAATTTTTATAACAGGATCAAGATATCTTCACATTGTGAATAAGTTTTACACATCTTTTTTTCAAAAGGTTATATTTCAAAGTCCTACTGTTTGCAAATTCACTGCAACAGAAGCAGGCATAGATAGAGCATGTCAATTTTGATTCATATGCGTTGTAATATCAATATATATATATATATATATATATATATATATATATATATATATATATATATATATATAGGAAGAAACAGCACAACAGTGTCTGAAAAATCCTTTTCTTTCTATGTGTTATACTCAAAATTGTTAATCAGTGTCTTCAGCAAGTCTTTTGTTATTTATTATCTCCAACTGTCTTATTCTCTACTACTGTTTTCTCTTTTTCCCTTCTCTGTTCATCTTGCATTCTTTCCCTTTACCTGCCATCCTTACCGACTGCATGTAACTTGCATGTAAAAAAAAAAAAAAAACATACATTTCCTTTTATACCATATGTTCTTTAATAACATAACATATACATACTTTCTTACAAATCATGGTTATATTAATTAAACTGCATAATGTACTTCAAACACTCCGATCATAATATCAACCCCACATTAGATCCCATTGACCCATCAGAAGATGACCTTTTCCATCTCTTTGATAAATACCCCACTCCCATGTCAGACACCAGCACACCGATGATACCCCCTGTTGGAGTCCAAGCTGTGGCTCTTTCGTCGGACTCAGTTCGTATATTGTGGGCTGACAATTCCATGACCAAGAACCAGAAGTCATCTGAGGTCCGCTACTACTCTGTCAAATGGAAGACCAGCTACTCCAACAGCGGCAAGTATAAGGTAAACATAGTTAAATTGCAGAAATTCTCCATTACTTACAGTGTCATATTCGTACATAGAGTAAGAGTGATCAAAACAGGCTTATATTAGATCACGTTATGTGTGAAACATTTTCTTATTCATGCTTTCTGCAGGTTCCTGTGTTGCACAAGAAACACTTAGGTACTCACATGCTTTGTTTATAGTAGTTTCAATTGACATTTTATAATCGATTCTTAACAGACTGAAAACGTTTGTTATACTGTGTAATGGAAAATAAGTATTAGTATAACATTTTGTGGTTCATTGACCACCTGGTTTTGTTTTGAACAAAGACCCTTTCCCATACATGGGACCTCTCTGCCTACCTAAAATCATGACCTCGACAGATTAGAGTCCAACACTGACATATTGTGCTTCATGGGTTTTGCTTCCCGTCTTTTAATGACTCTGGGGTGGTTACTTTTTTTATCTTGTAGGCATTCATTCCTGTGTGACTGTAAAATAATCTTCTTTTTTTTTTTTTTTTTTTTTTTACTTGCGCACTCCTTTGCAGACCACTTAGCTGTTTTGTAAACTTGTGTATTAGAAACTTTTAATAAAAGAAACCCAAAAGGAAAATTTGCTTTTCCAGACTTTTTTACTCACCAAAAATCCTAAAAATTCCACAACAACTGATAACTCATTTGGGCTCCAAATACAAATTAGTATCCTTGGAGTGTCTTACACACCTGGTTAATGCAGCAAAGCCGACGTCCTGCATGCTCAACCCGCTTCCAGGCAAACTCGTTAAAGACTTAATCCCCGGTTTTAGGGTCATCTGTCTTGAATATTATCAATCTGTCGCTCTCCTCTGGCATTGTACCTGAAGCTTTTAAGACAGCCGTCATTCAACCATTACTTAAGAAACATCACCTAGATCCTGAAAATCTCTTTAACTATAGACCAGTGTCACACCTTCCGTTTATTGCCAAAATTCTTGAGAAAGGTGTAGCACAACAGCTTAGCGATTTTATGATAGATAACAATAGATTTGAAATCTTTCAGTCAGGTTTTAGGGCCAACCACTCAACTGAGACAGCCCTTGTAAAAGTGACGAATGATTTTCTCTTAGCCATGGATTCCAACATCTCATCAATATTATTATTGCTTGACCTTAGTGCCATATTTGACACTATTGATCATCATATTCTTATAGAACGTCTTAAATCATGTGCTGGTATCTCGGGATCAGCACTTTCTTGGTTCAGATCTTACATCCTGGGAAGGACGTATAGTGTCTCTTATGGCAATACGATCTCTGAATCTCATCTGAGTCTCATGTGGTGTCCCGCAGGGGTCAGTACTTGGTCCCTTACTGTTCAACATCTACATGATTCCTCTTGGCGATATTATACGTAAACATGCAATTAGTTTTCATTGCTATGCTGACGATACCCTACTGAATATGCCTTTAGAAATAACAGATCCGTGCAAGTGCAGTAAACTGGAGGCCTACCTTGTTGAGATTAAACAATGGATGTCTTCCAATTTTCTGCTTCTTAACCCTAGTAAAACAGAGATGTTACTTGGCCCTGCTCATCATCAGCGCTTGATTAAGAATACGACGTTGAACCTGGAAAACTACTATTTCCCAAATTAGTTCTGCAAAAAATGTCGGCGTGCTATCTGACTCAACTCTCTCCTTTCGAACACACATTAATAACATGACAAGAACGGCGTTTTTTCACCTCCTCAATATAGCTTAAAATTCGCCTTATTCTTTCTCCTAGCGATGCAGAAACATTAATTCATGCATTTGTTACGTTGCGCCTAGACTATTGTAACGTTTTGTTTTCTGGACTTCCCATGTCCTACATCAAAAGCCTGCAGTCTGTACAGAATGCAGCAGCGAGACTATTGACAAGGACGAGAAATTTCGATCATATTACTCAGATTCTAGCTGACCTGCATTGGCTTCCAATACACGTGAGATGTGATTTTAAGGTGGTGTTAATTACTTATAAAATTTTACATGGTTTAGCTCCTTCCTATCTCGTCGACTTAGTATCACCATTTGTTCCGTCCCGACAACTTCGATCACAACATGCCGGTTTGCTATCGACCCCACGGGCTAAAAAGAAGTCCGCGGGATCAAGGGCATTTTTCATTCGCGCGCCAGTACTATGAAATGCCCTACCTATGGAAGTTCGAGCAGCCACCTCAGTAGACATCTTTAAATCCCGACTAAAAACACATTTATATTCAAAAGCCTTTAGTTAATTGAGCCTGTCAGCAGCTTTCTTCTTTTTTCCAAATGATTTAGCGCCCCCCTCCGTGCCTATTTCCGCCACCGCACAACCATCGCATGCGCAACGCGGAGGAACAAACAGGGCTTACCGGCTGTCTGCTCAGTTTTTGCTTAGGGTCCACAGCTCTATGTTAATTTAATGTCTGCACCTAACATCACCTTGCGGTGCGATGGCGTCTATTGCCGACTCCGTTCTAGTCACGGCTACGTAATTGGTCCGTTTATTTACCTTGATTACGCAAAGCTGCGTGATTAACGTGCTCGGCTTGCGCTCGCGTGACAGCTGTCAAAAAAAGGCGTTCGCCGCGACAGATACACATAAACAATATAGATTACAGAAAACATTGTGCTATATAGTGTAATGATGACTTGCCAGCAGGCAAAGCCATTGGGCAGGAATCATCCCACATTCCAACCAAGTGAACCGCAGACAGCCATCCGATCTCCTAACCCGCGATGGTCGATCAGCGCAGGGCCAAAGTCACCATCTAGCTAGCCCCCTCTCCGAACCGGAAGAGGGGGGCAGGAAAAAAATCAAAGATGATCAAGATCAAATGAAGCCAATATATTCACAAATTGAAAACCATCCATCATTTGCCTTCAATTTTGGAACCTAAATGGCCTTAGAAATTTTGGAGTTTACATTCTCAATTATATGGCCATTGGTATTGGTATTGTGAAGACAACAAATCTAATGATGGCTTAAGGCGGCTACAATGTGCTGAATCATCTCATCTGTAGTCTTTCAAAAAACACTCAGTCACTAGCTGTTTTTTTGACCAGCGACAAATATTTGAACAAAAAACAAGCAGAAGCCAGTTGGGTGAGGTCTACCATCCTTCTGTGTCGTAAGAATGAACGATGTCCCTTTGATGTCCAGTCTGCAGACACCACCGCCCTCAGCCATACTGTCACTGGCCTCAAACCAAACACAATGTATGAGTTTGCTGTCATGGTGACCAAAGGTCGGAAATCCAGCACTTGGAGTATGACT